>NC_134690.1:137679004-137979004 GCF_050947455.1 Rhinoderma darwinii
GCTTGTTATCTCCATGTAGGGAGAGATTCAATGATGACAAAAATGCCTTCCAAAAGATATTGATAGAGAATAGTCTGACAATAATGAGGTATCATATGCATTTCTATTGCAACATGTGAATGCTGTTAAATTTATTGAAAAGCTCTGGATAATGTTCTATATCTTAACATGGCATTAGAGGAACTGACAATACTGTTGAAATGCATGTATGTCTGAGAATCTGTTCTACTCAAAGAATGGCATTTGCCTACGTACTTTAGAGAAAGCGGAGCAAATATTCCTAATAATAAGAATTAGGAATTCATTAGAAACCAGTGTGGTATTTCATGAATATCACTCATGTTGCTTATAGGAGAATGAAATACATAAGGAAAATGATAATTTAATGATTTATCCCCTATGAAGAAAAAAAAAATTACTTGAAATGTAAATTCCTGAGATGTCCCCGCATTTTAATTTTCTATTTAGCCATTTCTCGGTTATATTATTCTAGCTAATGCTAAAAATTCCAGTAGTTGCATCCATTAATGGCAGCCATTACAATGTCCATAGGGGTTGTCATCCAAGTCCCCCTCTACGTTTGCTTTGCCTAAAGGTCTACGGGAAGTATTGCAAATTAAACAATATGTATTCTGGCAAAGATTTGTTGAACACCGGTTAGTTTTAGTTACTATAATTCTTTCCTTTATATGAGAGAGTAAATATTCATTTATATTAGATTGATTAAATATCCATATGGTTAACAAGCACCCTTAGACCTGTGGATACCAGGCTACTGGAATTATGCTGGGTCTATATTCAATCACGTACGGTTTTCCATGGTGCTCCTTCTCCTGCTGGAATCTGGAGCATCACAGGAACAGTGGTACTTTGCGAAGTTGCGATAGAATATAATTTCTGAGGCCCACCACCACATAATTTGCCCCATAACATCGACACTACGATCTTTACATACCAGAATAATTTATTATACACAAATTTATCAAATAAAATAACGGTAAGTACTCTGAATATACAATACATTCCTATATGCCCTGTACAAAAATAAGGATATGAAGTACCTCCACATTAATGCTTTATTAACACTAATTAATGATTGCCATTCCAAACATATAATGTGCAGTGCCCATCTGATGCTGCCAAACAGTCAGTCTGCAGACCAGAAGAAGGAACAACGTAGTGGTGACTGATAAATGATGTCTTCTCTGATTGTAGTCTTGACTTGGAGAGTCATAAGGACTTCTTCTATGGCCACGTCATAATGCTGCCCCTATGAACAGGGCCTGCTCTTTTAAACAGTGCTTCTCCACTGTTGAAATAAAGTGTCTGACAGTTTGGCCCAAAAAAAAAAGCCCTCCAGCTATGCCCCAGATACTGACCCAGTCAATACTCCGCTTCTCATGTCTAAGAAAAAGTAATATGTTTGGTGACAATCAGCAGTCACTCGCATGCAGCTCCCTACGGGAAGCCCGAGGCTGAGTAACCTGTAAGATGGTTTTAGTCACAGGGTGTATTTAATTGAAATACATTTAAGAGGGGTGATACAGTGGCGGACACAGACTGCAAAAGGCCCCTGTGCAGATAATGTGCCAGGGCCCCCCCCCCCCCCCACCCCGCAAACTTCTCATGGCCGACGGTCCGCTTTCAGCTGCATCGCTGGGTCTCCTAAGTGACCCAACAATGCAGCACTAGCAGCCGGGGCGTCACTAAGGCTGGGTTCACACACACACTATTTACGGACGTAATTTGGGCGTTTTAGCATTGAATTACATCCGAAAATGCGGCTCAAAAGCGTCGGAAAACATCTGCCCATTCATTTGAATGGGTCTTACGATGTTCTGTGCCGATGGTCATTTTTTTTTACGCGCCGCTGTCGAAAGGCGGCGCGTAAAAAACTGCCTGTCACTTCTTCAGATGTAAATGGAGCCGTTTTCCATGGACTCCATGGAAAACCAGCTTCAATTACTTCCGTAGTGGACGCAGCAAAAGACGCCTGCACATGCCATTACGGCTGAAATTACGGTGCTGTTTTCTCCTGAAAACAGCACAGTAATTTCAGCCGTAACAGACGCTGCCGTGTGAACATACCCTCAGGGCTTAAAATGTCCGGGAAATAGCCCCAATACATATGTGTCCGCCCCAAAAAAAAGTGTGTGTATAGGAGACAGCATAGCATATCTATAGCACTACGACCCTATAAACTATGGATAGGATTAGATACAGTGGCTGAGCAGACAGTATCACACATGATAGGATTAGATACAGTGGCTCAGAAGGCAGTATCACACATGATAGGATTAGATACACAGCTCAGCAGACAGTATCACACATGATAGGATTAGATACAGTGGCCCAGCAGACAGTATCACACATGATAGGATTAGATACAGTGGCTCAGCAGACAGTACCACACATGATAGGATTAGATACAGTGGCTCAGCAGACAGTACCACACATGATAGGATTAGATACAGTGGCTCAGCAGACAGTATCACACATGATAGGATTAGATACAGTGGCTCAGCAGACAGTACCACACATTATAGGATTAGATACAGTGGCTCAGCAGACAGTATCACACATGATAGGATTAGATACAGTGGCTCAGCAGACAGTATCACACATGATCGGATTAGATATAGGGCCCAGCACAGTATCATACATGATTGGATTAGATACACAGCTCAGCAGACTGTATCACACATGATAGGATTAGATACAGGGCCCAGCTCGCTGACATTGCGGCTCCAGCGCTGGACCCAGGAAAGGTAAGAATAATAATTTTGCTTCTTTATGTGTTACTGATTATTTTTGTGTGTTTGTGTTTTTTTTACAGGTTCGGTTGTTGGACTTCGGATACGAGGACTTCAATGACGGCGTTTTTTTTATTCTCAATAAAATGGTTAATGAGGGTTGTGTTTTTATTTCAATAAAAAAAATTTCTATGTGCTTGTATCTTTTTAAACTTTATTATCACCGCCTTAGTAATGGCCGCTGGCTGATTGACAACCTCCATTACTAAGGCGAGGCTTAATGTTAGCCGGTGCAGAGTCTACACTAACCCCCATTATTACCCCGGTACCCACCGCCACCAGGGGTACTGGGAAGAGCCGGGTACAAACCAGTACCCGACCAGCTGTAGTGACGGGCAGGCACCGGGGTGGCCGCAGGCTGGTAGTATTAGGCTGGGGAAGGCCAAAAACAGTGGCCCTGCCCACCCTTGTAATGCTGCCTGCTGCTGCTGTGTTGTATCTGGCTGGTTATGAAAATTGGGGGGGACCCGACATCGTTCTTTCCAATTATTTTTTAAATGACGTGGCGTCCCCCCCATTTTCATAACCAGCCAGATACAATAAAGCAGCAGCAGCCTAGCATCACCAGGGTAGGAAGGGCCACTGTATCTGGCCTTTCCCCTCCTGATAATACCAGCCTGCGGCCACCCCAGTGGCCGACCATCACTACAGATGGTCAGGTACTGGATCGTACCCGGCTCTTCCCAGCACCCCTGGTGGCGGTGGGTACCGGGGTAATAAAGGGGGTTAGTGTTAGCCTCTGCACCGGCTAACACTAAGCCATGCCTTAGCAATGGATGCTGTCAATCAGCCGGCGGCCATTACTAAGGCGGTAGTAATATAGTTTAAAAAAAAACACAAAGACATAGAAAAAATATTTTATTGAAATAAAAAAAAAAAACACAACCCTCATTAACCATTTTATTAATAAAAAAAAAAGCTGTCATCGAAGTAGTCCTGGAATCCGCCGTAGTCCAACGACCGAACCTGTAAGAAAACACACAAAAAATGATTAGTAACACATGTGTTAGGGTATGTGCACACACACTAATTACGTCCGGAATTGACGGACGTATTTCGGCCGCAAGTACCGGACCGAACACACTGCAGGGAGCCGGGCTCCTAGCATCATAGTTATGTACGACGCTAGGAGTCCCTGCCTCGCTGCCGGACAACTGTCCGGTACTGAAAACATGATTACAGTACAGGACAGTTGTCCCACAGCGAGGCAGGGACTCCTAGCGTCGTACATAAGTACGACGCTAGGAGCCCGGCTCCCTGCAGTGTGTTCGGTCCGGTACTTGCGGCCGAAATACATCCGTCACTTACGGACGTAATTAGTGTCTGTGCACATACCCTAAGGCTTAGATACAGGGCCCATGTGTGATACTGTCTGTGGGACCCTGTATCTAAGCCTACCACAAGGTAGGCTTAGATACAGGGTCCAGCAGACAGTAATCTTATACAGTATAAGATTACTGTGTGCTGGGGCCCTGTATCTAAACCTACAGTGTGGTAGGCTTAGATACAGGGCCCAGCAGACAGGATCACGCATGGGCCATGTATCTAAGCCTACCATGTGATTGGCTTAGATACAGGGCCCAGCAGACAGCATCACACAATCTGTGATCCTGTCTCATGGGCCCCCTAAGCCTGCTACATCGTAGGCTTAGGGGTTGTGCAGTCCCTAAACATTGATGGCCTATCCTCAGGATAGGCCATCAATAGCTGATGTGTCGCCCGGGACCCGCAAATCAGCTGTTTTGAAGGGGCCGCAGCACTCGTACGAGAGCTGCTTCCCCTTCATTTCACTACTCGCCCACACTGTGAATCGCCGAAACCGATTCACAGTGTGACCGGAATGAAGTGACAGGAATGAAGGGGAGCAGCTCTCGTACGAGTGCTGCGGCCCCTTCAAAACAGCTGATTGGCGGGTCCCAGGAGTCGGACCCCGCCAGTCAGGGCTATCTTACCTTCCTCTTCGGCCGCGGCGGGAGTTCTGTAGTCTCGATGCTGTGCGCGGCGGCATAGCGCTGTGACGTCATGCGCTGCGCCCAGCGCTTGACGTCAGGACCTCCGCTGCGATCCGGAACCAGGAAGGTAAGTAAAGTATGTTACTATAGTAACAGGGGCCCGCGGCCCGAGTTACTATAGTAACTTTTTATTGATGTGGTGCGGGGGGCCGTGGGCCCCCCTGGCTTCGGGGCCCGGTCGCAATTGCGACCGCTGCGACCCCTATAGCTACGCCAGTGGTCCACGGGCCTCTGTCTCAGTCCTCAGCATCGCGCAGCTGAGAACTGAGTCGGCCAGCAGAGGAACGGGCCCCCTTCCCACGCGGGGCCCTTGTGCAGCTGCACCGGCTGCACATGCGGTATGTCCGCCCCTGGGGTGATAGTTGGCATTCAGGGACCTGGGGCACCTGCTAATGTCACCACTGGGTGATGCTATAACAACAGCTAAGATAAATGGATAAGAAGATAAATTGCCTTCCCACTAAGATTAAAATTTAGTTTTTTGTATTTCGAATTCTATACTCTTTTCGTCTTTAATACTCTTCCTTCTTTCACTAACCGACTCCCAAATCTTTTCTCACTCTTTCAGATTTGTTAGTTTCATATGAAAAAAGGTTGGGAAAGGAGACATATAGCCTCAATGAAAATAAGATAATTTGCATGGCTATGGGCATGTTTGCATCAGAGTTCAGGTTCTGTTCATCTGTTCCGTACAACCTTTCTGTCAGAGGAACAGATGAACGGAAACCATCGCTTCCATTCGCATTACCATTGATTTCAATAGTAATGCTTCCATTTCAGTTTGTTTCCATTCCTGAAAGTTTCAGTTTTTGTTTTTTTTTACAGAAACTATAGCGCAGTCGACAGCACTATTGTTTCTGTGAAAAAAACCTGGAACTTTACGGAACGGAAACCAAAAAACTGAAGCATTACTATTGAAATCAATGGTAATGCAAACGAAAGCGATGGTTTCCGTTCATCTGTTCCTCTGACAGAAAGGTTGTACGGAACAGATGAACAGAACCTGAACTCTGATGCGAACATGCCCATAGCCATGCAAATTATCTTATTTTCATTGAGGCTATATGTCTCCTTTCCCAACCTTTTTTCATATGAAACTAACAAATCTGAAAGAGTGAGAAAAGATTTGGGAGTCGGTTAGTGAAAGAAGGAAGAGTATTAAAGACGAAAAGAGTATAGAATTCGAAATACAAAAAACTAAATTTTAATCTTAGTGGGAAGGCAATTTATCTTCTTATCCATTTATCTTAGCTGTTGTTATAGCATCACCCAGTGGTGACATTAGCAGGTGCCCCAGGTCCCTGAATGCCAACTATCACCCCTCTTAAATGTATTTCAATTAAATACACCCTGCGACTAAAACCATCTTACAGGTTACTCAGCCTCGGGCTTCCCGTAGGGAGCTGCATGCGAGTGACTGCTGATTGTCACCAAACATATTACTTTTTCTTAGACATGAGAAGCGGAGTATTGACTGGGTCAGTATCTGGGGCATAGCTGGAGGGCTTTTTTTTTTGGGCCAAACTGTCAGACCTGGAACTTTACGGAACGGAAACCAAAAAACTGAAGCATTACTATTGAAATCAATGGTAATGCAAACAAAAGCGATGGTTTCCGTTCAGCTTTCCATTCAACTGTTCCACTGATGGAAAGCTTGAACGAAACCCGAACGCTGATGTGAACAGGCCCTAGAAGAAAGCAACATTTAATGTATTAATAGTATTATCATCATTATACTTTAAAAACAACATTCCTGATTATAGAGAGACACACAATGATGCATTCCAATCATTCTAGTTATACATTAAAGATAGTCAGTAAAGATACTGCAATGTTGCTCTACAATAATAATGATTATCTTAATGATCCACATTCAATAAATCTTTACATTGACACTATTTTTCGTGATGCTGTGCTGGGTTCATGAGTTATAATAAAGCCAGGACACCATGGAGTTGTATATTGCTCACATGTTTCTTGAAGTCTGGCTCGTCAACTGGCTTTCCATTAAAGGGAGTGTGTCGCAAATTGCATCCTGCATCCTTAGGACGCAGACACTATTGAACACTATAGCAGAGCAGGGAAATTCCGGGGATTTCGCTCCTGGACAGAGTGCTTGATATCTCTGTCCATATATGGACAGTGACATCAGAGGCAACTTCTGAAGTGGAATCCCCGTCCACAGTGTTGCTGATGCTGTAACCGGGGATTCCACTCCAGGAGAAGTCCCTGACGTCACTGTCCATAAATGTGACCGGGGATTCCACTCCAGGAGAAGCCCCTGATGTCACTGTCCATAAATGGACAGTGACATCAGGGGCTTCTCCTGGAGTGGACTGGGGATTCCACTCCAAGAGAAGCCCCTGATGTCACTGAACAGTGAGGTCCGGGGCTACACCTGGAGTGGAATCACCGGTCACAGTGCTGGCAATGCTGTGGATGGGGATTCTGCTTCAGGAGTTGCCCCTGATATCACTCTCCATATATAGACAGACATCAAGCGCTCCGTCCAGGAGTGGGGGATTCCGCTTCTTCAGGGAGCTACAGTGGCGCTATCTACAGGAAGGGGGAAGGGGGGGTGCTACCTGCAAGGGGGCTGTGTGGCACTACCTACAAGGGGGAATCTGTGTGTGCCGGGCTGATTGTCATTTTACTGTGAGTGGGGGGGCTGATGGCCTTCAAATGGTTTCCACTTCTGACCTCCAATTGAAATTAATAGAAGGCAGCAAATACCTGTGCCGCTCTTTTGGAGTGTTTTTTTGCCTGCATGTTTTGTATTAACTTCAATGGTTAAAAAAAACCGCCGTCAATTCAAAATCTGCCTCAAAATTCCTGAAGGCATTTTGAGGCAGATTTTTTCTGCCTTAATAAAAACGCTGTGTGAACATACCCTAAGAGTGTAGTGCTTGTTTTTAGCCGCTTTCTGTCTTTCTCTAAACAATATTTGGTAGGGGTGCCCAGAGAAATGTTTATTTTCCCAGGGGTGCCTCAAGTCCGAAAAGGTTGGGAAACTGTACTAGACTATAGGATCACGCCGGTCTACGCAAGGATCCCATCATGGAGCAGCTCAGTTCATTATGGGAACGGGGCCGAGGTGAGTAAAATTTTTGATTTGTTTGGGAGCACTGCCTACAAGCAGGGCCGGCGTCAGCACCTGGCGAACCTGGGCATGTGCCAGGGCCCACTGCTCTTGTAGGGGCCCACTCGGCCGCCGAGTGCTATAGCCGTCAATGGTGCATGGCGGCAGATTGCAGAGCGGAGGCCCGCCTCTCGCATCCACAATAACAATGCGTTGCGGCACAGATGACGTAATAATTTTGCGCTGACATGATTACATCAGCTCCGCGACTGCGCCGTACCGCTTGTTATTGTGGATGCAGACGGCGCAAAGTACCAGTAATAAAACAGTGACGGGACCGTTCAGCTTGTCATCGGAAAGTGCTAGGCGAGTTGATGTTTTTCATTATTTTTATTGGAGCAAAGGGACCAAACTGCGGACACAAACTTGTGACCTAAAACTTTTACATAGGGGCACAAACTGGGGACCTAACTTTTATATGGGGGCAGGGCAGAAACTGGAGGCCTGACTTTTACATGGGGGCACAGACTGGGGGATTAGCTTTTATATGGGAGCACAAACAACAGACTAATTTCTATAAGGGGGTACAAACTAGCGGACTAACTTCTATATGGGGGCACAAACTAGCAGACTAACTTCTATATGGGGGCACAAACTAGTGGACTAACTTCTATATGGGGGAACAAACTAGAGAACTAACTTCTAAATGGGGGCGCAAATTGGGGGCCTAACTTCTATACAGGGGCATAAAGGGGGCCTAAATTCTGTACAGGGACACAAAGGGGACCTACCTTCTATATGGGGGCATAAACAGGGCCTAACCAGGGGCGTCGTTAGCACTGTGCCTTCGGTGCCCAAGCCCCGGATCTTTGGCCCGGAAACCCCGGACAACTGCCACATTCAGTGGTGTAGCTATAGGGGTCGCATTTGCGACCGGGCCCCTGTTACTATAGTAATGACACTATACTTACCCTCCTCCTTCCCGAGCACAGGGAAGTCCTGATGTCTTCTCGCGTCACGACCCTGGATGGTGTCAAGACAACCGCTGCACCCGTAGCTGAAGAGGAGGATAAGTGTAAAATTACGGTCTGCTGGGCTCCTGTATCTAAGCCTGCCTTGTGGTAGACTTGGATACAGGGTCTAACAGACAGTATCACACATGGACCCTGTATCTAAGCCTACTACATGCTAGGCTTAGATACATAACCATATAAAATGTTTTCATATTCACTGTCTAGTTTCTGCCTTTATACTGCCGCCGCTAAATTTGCACCGCAAAGGGGCCCACTAAGGCTCTGTCGCCCAAGGGCCCACATAAACCTGCAGCCGGCCATGCCAACAAGGGGGAGGTGGGGGTTGTATGGCACAGGCTACATGGGGGAGGTGGGGGGCTCTATGGCACGATCTACAAGGGGGAAGTGGGGGGATGTATAGCACTTTCTACAAGGAGGAGATGGGGGATTATGGCAATGTCCACAGGGAGGCTGTATGGCACAATCTACAGGGTGGCACTATCTCCAAGGGGGTACTGAAATGGAAACTAGAGGTCAATAAATTCTAGTTTCTATTGTGGCGCACGGGACCTGGAGATGCGCCAGAAATATTAGTAGTTATCAATAATTCTGGTGCCTCATGGAACACACACACACACACACACACACACACACACACACACACACACACACACACACCAATTCTTTCGTCTATATTGTGTATGTATATATAATATATTGGTGGATTTTTAGCACTGGAGATATGTGAGGTGAACATGGGGGCAGACATTTTTCTGGACTATCTATTACTAATTTTATTAAGGAACACTATAGTCCCACACACTAATAGGTAAAATGAATTGTACCATAAATAGGGATAAAGGAAACTCAAGGTTATAAAAAACAAAACCAGAACCAAAACAAATCTGACTAGGCACTTCACATATCCACACTTGCTTCTTGAATGCAACCTGACTGGACTAATTGTGCACCCATGTCATTTAAATGTACAATCGTCTGTGGGGCAGGGTTGTAGTTTTAGCTTACAGCACCGTCAATCATGCTGCCTAAACTACATATCCCCAATGTCTAAAGCCTCCACATGCTCAAACAATGAGATGTGTATATGCCTTGCACAGCAAACCTGTATGAATCTAATGTAAGCAAATATTATTCAGATCAGCACATTACAATAATGGAAACCATGCTTAGCAGTATTTCTAAGAAACAGGTGTATAAAATCCAGCCCCTGGCCATGCAGTCGCCTGTACAAGCATTTGTGAAAGAATGTGTCGTTCTAAAGAGATCACTGAAATCCAGCGTGGTCCTGTAATAGGATGCCACCAATGCAACAAGTCAGTTAGTGAAATTTCTTCCCTCCTAGATATTCCAAAATCAACTGTGAGTGATATTATTGCAAAGTGGAAGCATTTAGGAACCGCAGCAACTCAGCCACAAAGTGGTCGACCACGTAGATTTAAAGAGCGGGGTCGACAAGTTCTGAGGCGCATTGTGCATAAAAGTCACCACTGCTCTGCTGACTCAGTAACTTCAGAGAACCAAACCTCCTCTGGCATTAACATCCGCACAAAAACTTTCCCTCTGGAGCTTTGTGGCATGGGTTTCCATGGCCGAACAGTTGCATGCAAGTCTTTCATCACCAAGCACAATGCCAAGCATCGGATGGAGTATAAAGCACGCCACCACTGGACTCTGGAGCAGTGCAAATGTGTTCTGTGGTGTGATGAATCATTCTTCTCTGGCTGGCAGTCTGATGGAAGAGTCTGGGTTTGGCGAATGTCAGGAGAACGTTACCTGCCTGACCGCATTGTGCTAACTGTAAAGTATATTTTTAATTCTCACCTGGATCTACCCTGTATAAGCGGCACCTAGAATGATTTTAAGGGAATTTTATGTCCCTTAGGGAAATGTGTCAAATAAAAATTTTTATGAAGTAAGTTAGTTCTTTTTATTATATTTTTTACATATTTTTGCTGTATTTTTTTTTTCTTCCACAAGGTTGAATTACAGCAAGTTGAATCAGGCAAAGCAGCCTGACTTACAGCTGCTGTAAATGTGGGAGGGAGATTTACCCCCTCCCTATTTTTGGCTACAAGGCGGGAAAAGATGTCTTCAAATTGCTAAGTAGTGTCCAGCTCCCATTTTGGGAGTGTTTTTGGCAGAAGCTACAGGACACACCAAATGGCTAAGAATGATCAAAGTCAAGAGGGAAGCCCCTGTGGTGAATGAATTTTCAGTTGACAGGTTCACACGGCGTGTATTTGACTCGGTTTTTGATGCATTTTACGTGCCGAAAAATGTGTCAAATGCTTGATTAAGCTTCTAATTTACATCAATTGGAAAGCATGCCGTTAGTACATACAACATGATTTTTTACGCAAGCGTTTTTTTTAAAAAACGCGTTGCGGAAAAAAAGAAGCGTCTTGTCAATTCTTTGGCACATAAAGTGTGCCAAATGTTCCCATAGTCTATGGGACTCATAATTACACACCAAAAAAACATGTAAAAAGCCCCTTGAAAGACGGGTCAAAAACCACTTGATTAAGCTTCCCATTTACATCAATTGGAAAGCATGCCGTTAGGACATACAACACGATTTTTTACCCAAGCGTTTTAAAAAAACGTGTTGCGGAAAAAAATAATTGTCTTTTGCACGTATTCTTTGGCACGTAAAGCACTCCAAATGTTACCATAGTCAATGGGACTCCTAATTACGCAAAATGCCTCAAACACGTGAAAATCACGTAAGAAATCCCTGTATTTTAACCCCTTCCCTACATTTGTCGTAAGTATACGACATGGAAAGCCAGTGCTTCCCGCAAAATGTTGTATACTTACGACAAATGCATGGCACCGGCTCAGAAGCGGAGTCGGAGCCATCATCCCCAGATGTCAGCTGTATCTGACAGCTGACATCCTTCTGTAACGGCAGGGACCAAAGTTAGCTTTGATCCCTGCCATTAACCCCTTAAATGCAGCCGTCAAAAGCGATGGCTACATTAAAGGTGTTTGCAGCTCATCAACACCCCAGCAATGAAATCGCCGGGGTGTCGTGGCTGCAATGGCAACCGGAGGCCTAATACTGGCCTCCCGGTCTGCCTAGCATGGAGGACTTCTAGCCCCTGCCACGCGGCAGAGCCTGAACGGCTTCCGTAGCCGCCGGCAAGATGGCACCGGCTCAAGAGATGATCCAGCGTCATCAGTGGTGGATGTCAGCTGTATGTTACAGCTGACATCCACCTGTAAGGGCAGGAACTCGTGCTAGCTCCAATCCCTGCCATTAACCCCTCAGATCAGCGATCGGATGCGATCACTGCATCTTAGTGGTTGCTAGCAGATCGGCAGTCGATTGACAGGAAATCAGGACTGGCAACTACTGCTATGGCAACAGGAGACACAATGGCCTCCTGCTCTGCCATTACGGCAGCTGATTAGGCCCCGCTGGGAGGCGAAGCCTAATCGGCTTGCTGTCAGTGAATAACTGACAGATCTGATACATTGCACTACGTAGGTTGGACCTTCAAGTCCCCTAGTGGGACTTGAAAAAAAGTGTCAAAAAAAGTGAAAAAAAGACATTTGAAAATATAATAAAAGTTTCAAGTAATAAAATAAAACACAATCGCCCTGTTCCCCTATCAAGTCCTTTATTATTGGTATCGCCGTGAACGACCTCAGGTATAAAAATATTCTATTATTTATTGTACGCGGTGAACAGCGTAAAAAAACAAACTTAAAATCTATACCAGAGTTTCTGTTTTTGGTCACTTTGCCCTACAAATATTGAAATAAAAAGTAATCAAAACGTCGCACGTATCCAAAAATGGTACCTATGAAAACTATAGCCCGTCTCGCAAAAAACAAGCCCTCATAAGGCTCCATCGATGAAAAAATTAAAGTTATTGTTCTCACAACATGGTGACAGAAAAAATACATTATTTTTACAAAAGTAATTTTATTGTGCAAAACATTGTAAAACATAAAAAAGTGCTATGAATTGGGTATCGCCGGAATCGGACTGACCCGCAGAATAAAGGTAACATGTAATTTATAACGCATGGTGAACGCTGTATAAAAAAACCCTAAAAAAATGATGCCAGAATTGCTGTTTTTTGGTCACCTTGCCTCTCAAAAAATAGGATAAAAAGTGATCAAAAAGTCGCATCTACCCCAAAATGGAACCAATAATAACTACAGCTCGTCCCGCAAAAAAACAGCCCTCATACCATTACGTCTATGAAAAAATAAAATTAGTTAAGGCTCCAAAAAGCCAGGAAATAAAAATATGCAGTTGTGCAGATCAGGGGGAACATTTCGTCTGTTTCAAGAGGCGATTTATTGGGGCCCTAAAATTAGGGAACCAGGAAGGGGGCGGCCCAAACATATCTGCTAGTAGCGAGGGCGCCCGTATTATACCAGGGTAACACTTCCTAGCAAAATTCCCCAAACTGCAAAGGTGCGGAGTGTGGACCAAAATGGGGATAAGTAAAGACACCGTTTATCAGTGCGACACTGGCCTGTGCAGAAAGGATTGCTTCACAGCGTAACACACATCTATGGATTATTTTATTGTTTACCCCATTATTATACCACCTGACAATGTACACTGCCCAGCTTACATATGCCCCCACATTATAAACGGAAACACCAGTAATACTCAAACAAAACTACTACCAAGCAAAATCTATGCTTCAAAAGCCAATTTGCGCTCCCACCCATCTGAGCCCTACAGCGTGCCCAAACAGCAGTTTACTTCCACATATATGGCACCGCCATACCCAGGAGAACCCTTTTAACAATTTTTGGGGTGTGTGTCTACAGTGGCATAAGCTGGGCATGACATACTTGCCACTGAATTGGCAATTCTGGGGAAAAATTTAAATTTTTACCTTGCACCATACGCAGCGCATTTATTTATGGAAAAGACCTGTGGGGTGAAAATGCTCACTACACCCCTTAATAAATGCCTTGAGGGGTGTAGTTTCTAAAATGGGGTCACTTCTGGGGGGTAGATCCAGAACCATCTGAGCCTCTGCAATTGTGAACCAATTCTGTGTAAATCGCCAAATTAGGCCTCAATTTCGCATGGTATTCTCTCGACCCTGACCCCTGTCGAATGTCCAGGCAAAAGATTAGGGGCCCCATGTAGGGTGATTCTAAAACTGGGAAACACAGCATAATAATTAGAGAGCTGTCTTGTTATGGTGGCACAAGATGGGCACCACATATTGGCATATCTATTGAAAATCCCATTTTCACTCTGCAATATCAAGTGCACACTAATTTATGCAAAACACCTGCAGGGTTAACATGCTCACTATACCCCTAGGTGAATACCTTGAGGGTGTAGTTTCTAAAATGGGGGTCACTTTTGGGGGGTTTCCACTGTTTTGGTCCCACCGGGGTTTTGCAAATGCTACATAGCGACCAGAAACCAATCCAGCAAAATCTGTACTCCGAAAGCCAAATGGCACTCCTTCCCTTCTGAGCCCTGCCGTGTGCCCAAAAATTAGTTTATAACCACATATGGGGTATTGCCATACTCGGGAGAAATTGCTTAACAAATGTTAGGGTTCTCTTTCTGCTTTATTTTTTGAGAAAATTACAAATGTTGCACTAAATCTACGTCTTATTGGAATAAAAATGTAATTTTTATTTTCACTGCCCAATTCAAATAAAATCTATGAAACAGCTGTGTGGTCAAAATGCTCACTACAACCCTAGATTAATTCTTCAAGGGGTGTAGTTTCCTAAATAGAGTAACTTTTGGGCGTTTTCATTGTTTTGTCCCCTCAGGGGCTCTGCAAATGTGACATGGCCTCCACAAACCATTCCTGCTAAATTTGAGCTCCAAAAGCCAAATGGCGTTCTTTCCCTTCTCAGCCCTGCCGTTTGTCCAAACAGCCGTTTATTACCACATATGGGGTACAGTTTTACTCGGGAGAAATTGCTTTACAGATTTTGCAGTGCTTTTTCTCCTTTAGTCCTTGTGGAAATGAGAAAAAATTCGCTAAACTTACATTTTTCTTTGAAAGAATGTAGATTTGCATTTTCACGGCCTACTTCCAATAATATCTGCAAAAAACCTGCGGCGTCAAAATGCTAACTATACCCCTAGATAATTTCCTCAAGGGGTGTAGTTTCCCAAATGGGGCCACTTGTGGGGGGTATCGACTGTTTTGGTCCTTCAGGGGCTTTGCAAATGCGACATGGCCTCCGAAAACCATTCCTGCTAAATTTGAGCTCCAAATGCCAAATGGCGCACTTTCCCTCTCTAAGCCCTGCCGTGTGTCCAAACAGTCGTTTATTACCACATATAGGGTATTGTTTTACTCTGGAGAAATTGCTTTATAAATTTTGCAGTGCTTTTTCTCCTTTAGTCCCTGTGGAAATTAGAAAAAATTAGCTAAACCTAAATTTTCTTTGAAAGAATGTAGATTTCCATTTTCACGGCATACTTCCAATAATTTCTGCAATAATCCTGTAGGGTCAAAATGCTCACTATACCCCTAGATAATTTCCTTAAGGTGTGTAGTTTCCCAAATGGGGTCATTGGGGGATTTCCACTGTTTTGGCACCGCAAGAACAATTCAAACCCAACATGGTGCCTAAAATATATTCTAATAAAAAGGAGGCCCAAAATCCACTAGGTGCTCTTTTGCTTCTGAGGCCGGTGCTTCAGTCCACTAGCACACAAGGGCCACATGTGGGATATTTCCTAAAACTGCAGAACCTGGGCAATAAATATTGAGTTACGTTTCTCTGGTAAAACTTTGTGTTACAAAAAAAAAATTATTAAAAATGAATTTCTGCAACAACAAAAAATTTAATTTGTAAATTTCACCTCTACTTTGGTTTAATTCCTGTGAAACGTCTAGAGGGTTAAGAAACTTTCTAAATGCTGTTTTAAATTCTTTGAGGGCTGAAGTTTTTAAAATGAAGTGACTTTTTGTAGGTTTCTAATATATAAGGCCCTAAAAGCCACCTCACAACTGTACTGGCCCCTGTAAAAATAGCGTTTTGACATTTTCTTGAAAATAAGAGAAATTGCTGCTAAAGTTCTAAGCCTTGTAACGTCATAGAAAAATAAAAGGATGTTCAAAAAACAATGTCAATCTAAAGTAGACATATGGGGGATGTTAATTAGCGACTATTTTGTGTGGTATACGTGCCAGTCTTACAAGCAGATACATTTAAATTTAGAAAAATTCTTATTTTTGCAATTTTTCACTAAATGTTGGTGTTTATCACATTTAAATACTGAATGTATCGAGCAAATTTTGCCAGTAACATAAATCTCAGAATCGCTTGGATAGGTTAAAGCATTCCGAAGTTATTACCACATAAAATGAAACATGTCAGATTTGCAAAATGAGGCTCTGTCAGGAAGGTCAAAAGTGGCTAAAGAGGGAAGGGGTTAAAAGGCGCTTCACAAAAAACGCTAGTGTGTTTTACACGTCACACGTCGGGTTTTTTCTGAGCGGCGTGTGAACATGCCCTCTGGGAATTATTTTTCATTGGCCTATAGTTTCTATTGCGGTGCAGGTAGAAGACAGAAGTCGCTGGAGGTGAGAAGATTTTTATTTTTTATATTACTAAATAAAAAAAAATATTTTGCAGGTTCTGCCCGACCGTTTGGGCTACGTCGTTGATACGCTGGACTACTTCGATGATCTACGTTTTAAAAAAAATAATAAAATGGTTAACTAGGGTTTGAGGGAGTTTTTATTGAAATAAAAAATATTTTCTTAGGGTGTATTCAAACAGTGTGGTTTTGCCCTGTTTTCACCACGCAGCTGAAAAGCACAGCGAAAAAATTTTGTTTTTGTCAATTTAAAAAAAATAATTTCATAACCAGCCAGATACAATCAAACAGCCGCAGCCTAGCATTACCAGGGTGGGAAGGGCCCGTTTCCCAGCCAAATAATACTAGCCTGCGGCCGTCCCAGTGCCCGCCCGTCACTACAAATGGTCGGATACTGGATCTTACCCGGCTCTTCCCGATACTCCTGGTTGCGGTGGGTACCGGAGTAATAATGGGGGTTTAGTGCTAGCTTTTTCACTGGCTAACACTAAGCCACGCCTTAGTAATGGACGTCATCAAACAGACAACTGCCATTACTAAGGTGGTAATAAAGTATTTAAAAAAACACAGAGACATAAGAAAATAATTTTTTATTGAAATAAAAACTCGCCCACACAACCCTCTTTTACCATTCAATTTAAGAAAAAAAAAGTAGATCATCGAAGTAGTCCAACGAATCTATGACGTAGTCCAAACAGTCCAGTGGAACCTGCAAAACAAAAAAAATAAAAGTTAGTAATATGCCGCTGTTTCTTCATTCCTTGCTCCTACTGTGAATCGCCATTTAGTTAAATTGCGATTAACAGTAGGAGCAAGGAACGACAAAGCAGTGGTGCTTGCCGCTAATCCTTCAAAAGAGCCGCCAATCAGCTGTTTTAAAGGAACCGCGGCGAGCACCGCTGCTCCGTCAAGCAACCCCCACACACTAACCCCCCCAAAAATGCAACCGCGCCAAACATGGACCCCCACACACAAACCCACACAGGCACGCACCTACCTTACCTGCATGTTTGGGGGGTTTGTGGGGGGGGGGGTGCTCGATGGCAAAACAGTATAAATGGCTGTGAAGGATAAGAGGCGAGCCGCCAATCAGCTGTTTTGAAGGAACAGCGGCGAGCACCGCTGCTTCGTCGAGCACCCCCCCATCACACACATGCACAAATCCCCCCCAAACATGCAACCGAGCCACACACAGACCAACACACACACACCTTATCTACAGCCGGTCTTCTCCAAAATGGCGCCAGCTTTCCCCCTACAAACCAGCTTCTATGCTGGGATGCTCTCGCAGTACAGAGCGAGTCGGCAGAAGCACAGGATGTAACAAACGGGTCCCGTTCGATATGTCCTATGCCCTGTAGCTGCCATATTTCATCTATGTTAAGAGACACATACACAGATGAATTAAAACATGGCAGTGTTAATAAAAAAAATAAATTTATGTGAAAAAATAACGTACATATAAAATCTTATCAAATAAAAACACAAAGTTATTAAAAAATTATAATTAATGACACCTTTCCTTTAATGGCTCACCCCAACCTTTCTTCCCGGTGCTCCCAGTGCTGTGGCCTGAACATAGGCCACCAGCTAGCCATGGCATTGCAGCCACTTTGAACTTAGGCACAAGACATAATATTAGGCAAAAGGTTTTAATTTTATGGCTGAACGGTGTATATGAATTAATGATAAAAGTTACACCATTATTAGGCTATATAGATGATGTACAATAGGCAAAGGTGAGATGTGTCATACAATAATACATGTATATACATACTTTATAATATAATATATATGAATTACTTTCTGTCATATTTAAAGATAAAATCATTCATGGTGTCTGTTCCCTTCCTTACCATATTAACTATATTTGCTCCACACTACTGTAGGTTTAATATCATCATTGCTCCAGGGTCTGGTAATTTTTAATCAAATGCGTTGTTATGAGTTGTACAGGCCATTTTAGGGGTCACCTGGAACCTATAGATCATTTTATGATATAAAGGAAGAACAATCTGCTTTACCAAAATGACATGCACAGAATGAGAAGCTGTTGCCCTATTAACTGTATTTTGTTGCACAGGGAATCCTAACAAGCTATGTGACTGCTTTGTTTCTTGCACAACAGATGGCCAAGGATTCTTTGGGGATATAAGGCATAGGAAAGATCCTATCTCCACGCACGCAACGGTTTTCTGTGCTACAGGTAATGCCCTCAGTTCCTGATTAGATCAGCTCAGTTTTTAGCTTATTTACATTTACCGTGATATATATTTCCTGGAGAGATGTTACTCGTCATTTTATCTTAGAAATGGCCAAAAGTATGGAACATTCTCTGTAACAAGCCTATTAATTTAAAATCTATGTACACTTTTGTAAGCAATATTTTTTTTATTAAACCAATTTCTTTTAAGCAACTTTTAATTTCACTTTTATCAAAAAATGTTTTTACTTTTTACAATACAGCTTCTATGTATCCTATATACATAGTAGCTGTATCGTTCTCTCTCAGCTGATTCCATCAGTTCAACTGAACTGACAGCTTGGGTCCTGCGTGTCTCTGACACAGCATCCAGCTAATATCGATTTACATCTATCGTTTAAAGGCTATGTACACCTTTTGCAAGCAATTTTTTCTTTTCATAAAATCTTATGTGTTTTTAAGCAACTTTCATGACTTGTCAGGATTGTAAAAAAAAAACATTTACAATAAAAAAAAATCAATTAAAATGTTTTGTAAGGTTTTAATGGATTGCATCGATTATTGTTATAAAAGATCATTAATGTATGAAAAATATATATATTTACATATTCAAAGCTTTATTGAGAAGTAAAAAGCTTGTAAAACAGGGATACAGAAAATAAATATTAAGGAAAAATAAAGATAAACAAAATAAGAAACAATTGTAGAATAAAATTAGAACAAATCACATTTTCTTCACGATGAGCTTTTGCTATCAATTGTGGACCAGCCGAACTTCTATCTGAGGCAGTTCTTAACACAAAAGCCTGCATGTGGTTATGCAAGGGTCTGGGTTTCTACAAATATCCGTGAAATAAAAATTTTTAGGGCTCATTCTGAATATGGGCATTGTAAAAAAAATGTCCACCCGTGCGTACTGGGCAGTATGTTCTATTCATGATACACCAGTTTTTTCTTCAATAATGTCCTCGAGAAGGTACGAGGTATTATTGCGTTTCCTGCATTCTAACTACAATTTAGAGAGCCTGCCAAGAAGTGATCCCAGGCACGATCGTCTTAACAATCTGAGGCCCTTTATTACTGCACTAAAAGATTAATTTCTAAAATCCTACACTCCCGACATGAACTTGAGTGTGGACGAATCTCTTGTACATTTTCAGTGACCCTTATCTTTTAGGCAGTACATATCTTCAAAGAGAGTGAGGTATGGCATAAAGCTATACAAAATGTGTGAGAGTAACACCAGTCACACAGGCGACTTAAATGAGGGCAGAGACCATGAAATAAAATCCCCCAGGATGCCCACAAAACCTTGGTGCCAGTGGAAAAATTGTCTATGAACTTATGTAGCCGTTCCTTCAAAAAAGCTACACGGTGTACAATGACTATTTATATATATATATATATATATATATATATATATATATATATATATATATATATATATATATATATATATACTTATTGTGGCACTTTTTAAAAGCCTTCATGCAGACAAAACAGGTGACTGTGGGACGGTTCGCAGCAACCACAAAGGATTGCCACCACAACTTGTCTCAATGCGCCTGGCAAAGGGGAATCATTTTGCCTTTGCAAGCGATGAACTTCTTGCAATGATTGGAGAGTTCAGCACCTGTGATAACTTTTATCAAATCCACTATTAAGCCCAAAAAGCATGGACATTCCCACAACATGTGTATCATAGATCCCAGAGCCTGTCCGAATCCTACAGATCCAGCACCATTGGGTATAGCGTAGGCAGCAGAGTCGAAACTCTATACCACCTGGTATAAATATTATTATTTATTTTTTAATACAAACTGAATACCCTCCAATTAAGTGTATATATCGTACAACTTACTGAAGTAATTAATGAGTAAAAATTTTTATTTTTATTAGATAACTCTCTAAAAACAGGGGTACAGTCACCACTGTGAAAAAATCCCCACCGTGTTTGTTTAAAATCGTATTAAATTGTAAATAACAATCTCCAGTTCATTTGTGAACCCTACTCTGATTGTACTTGTAAGATATAGATTGGATCAGCGTTTAACATTGGTGTGTCAGTGTATGGGAACCTGCAAAAACACTGGAGCCTGCTGTTACCGCTCCTAAATCCCCCAGTGCTGGGGTTACCCAACGATACCACTGTCACCTACGCTATAATCCCTTCTCCACTGACTCAACAATCAAGGGACCATTGCAAAGACTAACACAGGTAGGTACAAACAACGCTCAGGCAATGAAGGAAGGGGCAGGGCCCTTCTTATAGTCCAAGGTGATCTGGGAGCAATCGGCTCAATCTCACACATGTGTGCGCTATGGCTCTTTAAGGCTGGACTGCGCTCACGCGCACCCTAGTGGCCACTGCGGAACAGGACGGCCGCATGTGCTGGCATCTCTGGAGAGATAGGCGTCGGCAGGATGAGAGGAGTTCGTGGTCAGCGACCACCGACGTTACAATATGAAACTACTTTATTCTCCCTGACAAAGCCAGAGAGCAATTTGCCTGCCTTAGGTAAATTATTTCTTAAAGAACTCATATAATGTATGATGGGTGGGGATGCAGATCTGCATTTTGATAAAGTAAGAAGAATTTTTATCTTTTTAGGACAAAACACATTTTCATTAGCCAGTCCTATGTCAAAAGAGTGTATTTTTGTCATATCTTTGGGCGGTATGCTTTGATACTGTTGCCTTAACTGTATTGAAAATCACAATTGACTATGCTTTTCAATACAACTGCATGAAACACAAAATGCATACGTTTTTGTTAAATTAATGTTTTGTAAGAGCAAATACAACTGAGGTAGGTGTATTTATCCAATCACCACAATATAAAATGCTGTGCAAAAGTTTTAGGCAGTTGAAGAAAAATGCCGCAAAGTAAGAATGCTTTCAAAAATAGAAGTGTTAGCTTTTTTTTATCAATTAAAAATAAACAAATTGAATGAACAGAAGAGAAATCTAATCAAATCAATATTTGGTGTGGCCACTCTTTGCCTTCAAAAAGCATAAATTCTTGTAGGTATACTTGCACAAAGTCATGGATTTTGTAGAATTATAGTCAGGTGTATGATTAACCAATTATACCAAACAGATGATAATGATCATCATTTTCATATGTAGGTTGAAGCACAGTCCTTAACTATAACAGAAACAACTGTAGAGTAGGCTTAAAACTGGGTGAGGAACAGCCAAACTCTGCTACAAAGGTGATGTTGTGGAAGACAGTTTCATGTCACAGGTCCACCATGGCAAGACTGAGCACAGCAACAAGACACAAGTTAGTTATACTGCATCAGCAAGGTCTCCCAGTCAATGATTTCAAAGCAGACTGGTATTTGAAGATGTGCTTTTCAAGCGCTTTTGAAGAAGCACATGGAAATGGGCAACGTTGAGGCAGTGATCGGGCAAGGAAAATTAGTGCAGCAGATCAAAGACACATCATGCTTTCTTGCCTTCACAATCGGAAGATGTCCAGCAGTGCCATCAGCTCACTGGCAGAAACCAGTGGGACTCAGGTACACCAATCTACTGTACGGAGGAGTCTGGCCAGAAGTAGTCCTCAAGGAAGAGGACTATGCACGAAAACATAGTAACTGGGTTGCAGAAAAATGGCAGTAGGTGCTCTGGACTGATGAGTCAAAATTGGAAATATTGTGCTGTAACAGAAGGTAGTTTGTTCACCGAAGAGCTGTAGAGCAGTAAAATAATAAGTGTCTGCAGGCAACAGTGGAGCATGGTGGAGGTTATTTGCAAGCTTGGGGCTGCATTTCAGCAAATGGAGTTCTGGATTTGGTCAGGATTAATGGTCTCCTCAATGCTGAGAAATACAGGCAGATACCTATCCATCATGCAATATCATCAGGGAGGCGTCTGATTTATTCTACAGCAAGACAACGACCTCAAACATACAGCCAATGTCATTAAGAACTATTTTCAGCGTAAAGAAGAACAAGGAGCCCTGGAAGTGATGATTTGGTCAATAGAGAGCCCTGATCTCAACATCGAGTCTGTCTGTGATGACTTGAAGAGACAGAAGGATTTGAGGAAGCCTACATCCACAGAAGATCTGTGGTTAGTTCTCCAAGATGTTTAGAACAACCTGCCTGCTGAGTTCCTTCAAAAACTGTGAGCAAGTGTAGCTAGAAGAATTGATACTGTTTTGAAGGCATAGGGTGGTCACATCAAATATTGATTTGATTTTAATTTTTCTTCTGTTCATTCACTTTGCATTTTGTTAAGTGCTAACAAAATAAACTATTAACAATTCTATTTTTGAAAGAATTTTTACTTTACAGCATTTTTCCACAACTGACTAAAAGTTGTGCACAGTACTGTATCTTAAAACATGGAAAATGGGTAGATAAAATCATTGAAATATTGTTAAATTGGCATAAAATAGAAAAAATACTATATATACAGCCAAACAGGTAAGGCGTATGATTTTTAATGGAAGTCAATGGCAGATTTATTCAACTGTATAGAAATACAGTTGCAAACTTCTGGAACATACTTTGTGTACTGTTAGAAATGGTCCAACCAAACAAGGTATAAACATGACTTTAGAAAGTTTAAATTTTTTTCGCATACATATGGCCACTTATGGCCAATACAAAAAAATTATTTATGCCTGGACAACACTTTTAATAACAATTAAAGATTGCATTGATAGAAAACCCAAGTAACAGGAAGCTCCCAATTATCATGATTACAAGGATAATCTAAATACTTATATTTATACTGTTTGATGCTTCGAACCTCCTCAATTAAATTCTGTAGCATGGCATTTAGGGGACAAACTGCTTCTGATCCTGTCAGAGGTTGATTGTCTGGGAAAGCTAGAATATGCATTTCAAAAATGTCTATCAGATGTCATATTGGTATGTCAAAATTATACAAAGGATAGGCACTGAACTTGCTACCTAAGTGGTTTTCCTAGTTGCTGGGTATACAGTACATACTACTTTTTGGTAAACTCGACATAAAGAGATGCATTGCTATAACCCCTTGCTTTTTTGGCCTTCATTACCGCAGAAATATCTGCCTGTGTAGACAGGATAGCTTCTCGCAGTTTCCGCTAAAGTGACCTTCCGCCTCAGGGTAAACAGCTGCTATGAAGCAATGAACTTGGTTGGCTTAGGTAAGCCATGCTCTCCTTCTACAGGTATCAGAGAACCCAGGGTGTGCCAAGAAAACATTCCCCACCTCATTGCTTCATCTTGTCCAAACTAAACTGATGACAACTGACAGGAAGTGTTCATCGATTTATGCTGATTGTGCCACGTTCTGACTCTCCCATCAGCATGGTACAACAGAAATCTGGATTCATTTGACCAGGCAATGTTTTTGCACTACTCAGTGATACAATTTTGTGCTCTTTTGACCACTGGAGTCTTGTATTTCTGTTTACCTCAGACCACAATAGCACTTGAACTGGTCATCTGCTCTTATAGCCCATCTCTAGCCCGTGCTAAGGAACGATGAGTGGTGCATTCAAACATGTTACTTGGAGCACCAGCATTTTTTCCAAACGCAATTTGTTTGACCGTGCACCACCTGTTTCTTGACATCTTTCTCTATCCCCTTTCGTCGATGAGTTGTTAACGTCCACAAGATCCCTTTTCCGTGAATGTATTTCTTCGATCACATCATTCTCAGTTTACTCTCTATATCGTTGCTTGACAAAAACCTCACAAGGTTGACCGTTTTTTAAATACTGGCCCCCGGCTAATCTTTGCAATGATGACTATGCCTTGTTCAAGTAGCTCAGATCGCTCGATTTTCCCATTCTAATGTGAATTAAAAATTAAACTGATCCACGGAAAACTTGCTTACTAGAATTGAGGCTGCACTCCGGGGTCACGTGTCATTTCCACACAGTGAAACTACAATCGCAAAAGGGAAGGTGTCTCTAATAAAGTGGCCATTCGGTATATAAGAGTGTGACTTTCATTCATCACCCAGCACTGAATGGCCTGTAGTATTATTATTTTTTGTAACACATTTACAAATGGTTCAGTTGCACTTAATTTAGCAAGTATCTACTCTTTTCCTTTTTTTCTATTCTAAGTTTCCACTGTGTCCATCTGTTCTCTCCTTTGTGAGTCAACCACATAAGCACGGCTGTGGAGTTTATTACCAATCTAAAAACAGACTTTTTTTCAATTTTAAATTAACAATGACCATGGGGGGCTATGTAAATGTGTAAGCCCTCTCACTCTAATCCTTTGTAAGTGTTTTTTTCACCACATTGCATTTGATTTGTGAAAACATTATTAAGCTATAATAAACATTATTTACCAGTAGAACCACTGATTGCAAAGTTTCTAATAAGGTTGGTCTGTCCCCAGATTGGCACGTTGTTACCATATTTACAGCACTGACCAAATCTATATCACATGAAGAACATACTAGAGTTGCTTAAAATAGGGCTCTCAATCTGATTTAATCAGGCACACAATAGTAGGGGGCAATTTTACAGAAAATCAATTAGACAAGCATATTTTGGTGGTGACAAGACATGAGTAACATACAAACCTCATTTAGATATTGTCCAGGTCATATTTGGGTCCAGCTCTATAATGCTGGTTAGCAAAGAGGCTCAGTACTACTAGGTTTATTGTCAATTACTTAAACCATGTACTGTGAATGGAAAATCTAAAAATGATATTCCTGTTATAAGTATAAGCCTAATAAGAAAAGCTGTATACATTTTATTGTTGGAGATGTATTTGGACTCTCTGGACACATGTATGCTTGCTATTAGAAGAGTTGGAAATCTACAACATCTTATATCAAGTGGTTGTCGCATGACAAAAGTGAGAAATAATAAACTGTTCAATAAGGCTACAGAGATGACAATGTCAGAGCAGCACTGGTTAGATTTAAAAGGAATGCAGAATCCTGTGAAACAATCTTTATTCACAACTTCATTACATTTATGTTTCAATGGTTTTTATTGAAGAAATGCATGAAACATATGCTGACATAGCAAATAGAGGTAAATGACAAAAATAACGTGGCCCCAAAACAAGGAACAGGTTAGCGCAACTAACAATATGTTGTCAACATTGCAGGAAAAATTGCCACATAATAATAGATATATAAAGATATTTGCATGGTCTCATAGAGAAAAAAGCATGATAAACATGTATAAAATGTTATGGAATCACTGGTTGCGCAATTCCCAAAAGGCTGTCGGAGACTGTCAGGAGTAAGGGTGCAAATAAAACCACAACTCTGATCGATAGAATCTAAGGCTACTCTGAGGTATTCGCCAGAGCCCACCGCAAGGCGGGATGGTTTTTGCTGAACAGAACCCAGGTTGTTCTAATAGAGTTCAGTGTTGGATAAGGGGTGCAATGCAGGCTATACCTGAACATGTAACCAGACAGCCAGAGGGTAAACAGAAAGTCCAAAACAGAGCTAGTGGAAATCAGGTGCAACAGAGGTCAGAAACGGCCAGGAGCAGATAATATAAATTGCTAAACAAGGGGTTAACAAGAGACAATCCGAGGTCAGTTTCCAAGAAGTCCAGAAGTCTAGGGCACAGGATAAGTGAGAGCTTGATCACCACTCCTAATAAAGGAGAAAAATTCACAAGCAAAGAAAGAGGGAGGAGGCCAGGTATAAATACCCCAACCTACACCTGACAGGAAAAAGACAGAGAAGTGGGGTAGGCTCAGGAAGTAAACTGAACTGCCCAGAAGCTAGTAGTCATAGCGATCTTAAAGACACAGACGCTTCCTTACACAAAAGTGGAAAAGGGAGAATAATAGGAATAAGAAAAATAAGGAAGGTAGAGGAAAAGGAAAGATAAAGAGGAGAGGAGGGGGGAGAGAAGAGAGGAGTTGTTCTACGATCACTGTCATCAGTTTATTACAATTATTAGCAGCACATCACCAACAAGGTTAACATAGTAGGCCTTTTACTATGGGAAATAGAGGCCACTTCTGAAACTCTATGTTATAAGAAAAAAACATTAACCAGCAGTACATTATTTTATTTAGTGTTACGACCAACAGCTTGTGGACCCACTGGGCTACTCCACTACTTTGGCTTGGGGCCACCTCCAAGGGCGTTATCTAAGTAGTAGCCTCCCCGGTCTTCATCCTTTAACCCTTATACAGGGATCTGGTCTTCGGGAATGCTACCAGGTCGCTACCTTTTGATGATGTCGATGATGGAGTAGATGATGGCCTAGAGGACTAGGAACAGGCATTGG
The DNA here is from genome assembly GCF_050947455.1 of Rhinoderma darwinii. Classification (NCBI taxonomy): domain Eukaryota; kingdom Metazoa; phylum Chordata; class Amphibia; order Anura; family Rhinodermatidae; genus Rhinoderma; species Rhinoderma darwinii. Next base: position 137,705,937 of record NC_134690.1, read on the forward strand.
CAGATGGTATCTTGATGGATGGAAGCCTTAGGCTTTTCACTGACAGTTGGAGGCAGACTGGCAGCGGGCAGATGGATGGAAGCTCATAGTGGATCGCTGAACTCCGGCTGAAAGCGGCTGACTGGACACAGGCAGGTAGTGGATAGCTGGATACAGGCTGATAGCGGATGACTGTACACAAACTGACAACAGGCAGGTAGCTGGACACAGGCAGGTAGCGGGTACCTGAGGACAGGAAGGTAGTGGGCAGCTGGACACAGGCAGGTAGTGGGTAGCTGGACACAGGCAGGTAGTGGGTAGCTGGACACAGGCAAGTCATGGGTAGTTGGACCAAGGCAGGTATCGGGTAGCTGGACACAGGCAGGTTGCGGATATCTGGACGCTGGCTGATAACAGATAGCTGGATACAGGCAGATAGCAAATAACTGTATACAGACTGATAACAGATAACTGGATACAGACAGGTAGGGGGTAGCTAGATACAGGCAGGCAGCCGGTAACTGGATGCAAGCATACGATTTCCAGACAAAAAAAAGAAAAAATAGGGATTCCAAAGAGGCACTGCTAAAATCCAGAAATTGTGATAAAATAAGGTAATTTTTTAATAGTTATCGTTGCTACGCGTTTCAACGCCGGTCCGGCGTCTTCCTCAGGCCAAGTTGAAACGTGTAGCCATGATAACTGTTCGTATGCATATTAAAGCGGAGGTTGAATTCACCGACCGGTTTGGGACGGCAGCAGCTGACATTTAACAGCTGTCGACATGCACACACCAGAGTTGTACTTGGAGTGTACAACCAAACAATGTGAGCGCTTATACCCCTAACGCTCTCCAACGTCTCATCCTACTTAATTTTCCCTCACAATGTGGCGCCCTATTTTTTTCTCCTTCAGAGGTAACTAGACACAGGCAGGTAGCGGATATCTGGACGCTGACTGATAACGAATAACTGTATACAGGCTGATAGTGGATAACTGGATACAGGCTGGTAGCGGATAACTGGATGCTGGCTGATAATTTTATGCCCGCTAGCCTTTTAAGAGCCAGAGGAACACAGACCCCAGCAACCTGGACAGGGAGCAGAGGCAGGTCACCGGCAAGGGAAGGCAGAAGACCCGGCAGCGGGGGCCGCTGACATTACATCTAGTTCTTCTATTCTTTGTAAAAATAGGTGGCTACTAGATAGGGCAGAGCTTACAGTGCCAATATCAAAAGATGGCCATACACATTTGATCAGCAGGATCAGTAGACATTCTTATGCAGGGCCAGCCTTAGGATAGATGGCGCCCCATGCAAAATAATTTTTCGGCGCCCCACATACCCATAAAAAAGTATAATGCTCCCACAGTATAATGCCCTATATAGTGCCCCCACACAGTATAATGCCCCTATAGTGACCCCCATACAGTATAATAATATTTAATAATATAATATATTATAACCCCTTCAAGGACACAGTATTTTTTTTGTCTTCTAATTGTGCCCACAGTCTTCTAATTGTGCCCACACAGTGTTATGCCCCCTAAGTGCCACACAGAGTATATTGCCCCATATAGTGCCGCTACACAGTATAATGTCTGCTTAGTGGCCTTCACACGGTATAATGCCCCCCTCCCCTGGCTGCCACACACAGCCCCCCTTGTAGATAGTGCTCGCCTGTAGATTGTGCCATACAGCCTCCCTGTAAACCACCTCCTCCTTGTAGACCGTGCCATACAGCCCCCACCTCCCCCTTGTAGACAGTACCCAAAACAAAAAAAATTGACAATCAGCCCCCCTTTCTCACTAAAATGACCATCAGCCCCCCACTCACAGATGCCCCCTGTAGATAGTGCCACACAGCCCCTTGTAGGTAGTGCCACATAGCCCCCTGTAGGTAGTGCCACACAGCCAGCTTGTAGGTAGTGCCACACAGCCCACTTGTGGGTAGTTCCATACAACCCCTTACAACCTTGTAGCAGGGGATTCCGCTCCTGGACGGAGCACTTGAGGTCTCTGTCCATATATGGACAGTGACATCAGGGGCAACTCCTGAAGCGAAATTCCCGTTCACAGCATTGCCGACACTGTGACCAGGGATTCCACTCCAGGAGAAGCCCTTGACGTCTCTGTCCATTTATGGACTCTGACGTCAGGAAGCCCCTGGAGCCGAATCACCGGCCACTGCATCCGCTGTGGATGGGGATTCCACTTCAGGAGTTGCCCCTGATGTCACTGTCCATATATGGACAGAAACATCAAGCGCTCCATCCAGGAGCGGAATCGCCGGCCACAGGGGATTACAGTGGCGCTAGTAGATATCAGAGCAGGGAGATACCTCCCTGCTCTGCTATAGTGCTCAATAATATCTGCATCCTAAGGAGAAAGTTAGGGGCAACCGCAAAGCCATAGTCCCGGGCAGGGCACTTCTAGCACTCTGCCTGGGACTCCTGCTTTGCTCCTGACATCACTGTCCATATATAGACAGTGATGTCCGGAGCTGAAGTCCTGGGCAGAGCGCTAGTAAAGGCTCTGCTCCGGTACTCCAGCTCTGGGGAATCGCTTGACATCACTGTCCACATACGGCTAGTGATGTCAGGGGCAACCCCAGAGCTAATGTCCCGGTCAGAGCGCTACTAGCAAACTGCCTCGGACACTGCTCTGCTCCTGACAACACTGTCCATATATGGACAGTGATGTCAGGGTCTTCCCCAGAGATGGAGTCCCGGAGCAGAACCGCTTGTAGTGCTCAGCCTGGGACTCCTTCTCTCCATCTGACATCACTGTCCATAAATGAACAGTGATGTCAGGGGCTTCCCCAGAGAAGGAGTCCCGAAGCAGAGGCGCTAGCGCTCTGCCTAGGACTCCTTCTCTCCCTCTGACATCACTGTCCATATATGCAGGGAGCCGGGCTCCTAGCATCATACTTATGTACGACACTAGGAGTCCCTGCCTCGCTGCCGGACAACTGTCCCGTACTGAAAACATAATTACAGTATGGGACAGTTGTCCTGCAGCGAGCCAGGGACTCCTAGCATCGTACATAACTATAATGCTAGGAGCCCGGCTCCCTGCACTGTGTTCGGTCCGGTACTTGCGGCCGAAATATGTCCGTCAATTACGGACGTAATTAGTGTCTGTGCACATACCCTAAGGCTTAGATACAGGGCCCATGTGTGATACTGTCTGTGGGACCCTGTATCTAAGCCTACCACAAGGTAGGCTTAGATACAGGGTCCAGCAGACAGTAATCTTATACAGTATAAGATTACTGTGTGCTGGGGCCCTGTATCTAAACCTACAGTGTGGTAGGCTTAGATACAGGGCCCAGCAGACAGGATCACGCATGGGCCATGTATCTAAGCCTACCATGTGATTGGCTTAGATACAGGGCCCAGCAGACAGGATCACACAATCTGTGATCCTGTCTCATGGGCCCCCTAAGCCTGATACATCGTAGGCTTAGGGGTTGTGCAGTCCCTAAACATTGATGGCCTATCCACAGGATAGGCCATCAATAGCTGATGTGTCACCCGGGACCCGCAAATCAGCTGTTTTGAAGGGGCCGCAGCACTCGTACGAGAGCTGCGGCCCCTTCATTTCACAACTCGCTCACACTGTGAATCGCCGACACGGATTCACAGTGTGACCGGAATGAAGTGACAGGAATGAAGGGGAGCAGCTCTCGTACGAGTGCTGCGGCCCCTTCAAAACAGCTGATTGGCGGGTCCCGGGAGTCAGACCCCGCCAGTCAGGGCTAACCTTACCTTCCTCTTCGGCCGCGGCGGGAGTTCTGTAGTCTCGATGCTGTGCGCGGCGGCATAGCGCTGTGACGTCATGCGCTGCGCACAGCGCTTGACGTCAGGACCTCCGCTGCGAACCGGAACCAGGAAGGTAAGTAAAGTATGTTACTATAGTAACAGGGGCCCACGGCCCGAGTTACTATAGTAACTTTTTATTGATGTGGTGCGGGGGGCCGTGGGCCCCCTTGGCTTCGGGGCCCGGTCGCAATTGCGACCGCTGCGACCCCTATAGCTACGCCAGTGCTACTATAATAATACTACATTACTATAACAATACTACATTACTATAATGCTACATCACTATAACAATACTACATTACTATAATAATACTACATTACTATTATAATACTGCATTACTATAATAACAATACTACATTACTATAATACTACATTACTATAACAATACTACATTACTATAATGCTACATCACTATAACAATACTACATTACTATAATAATACTACATTACTATTATAATACTGCATTACTATAATAACAATACTACATTACTATAATACTACATTACTATAATAACAATACTACATTACTATAATACTACACTAATATAATAATACTACATTAATATAACATTACTACATTACTATAATAATACTACATTACTATAATGATACCATTTGGTTTAAACTTTCTTTAAATTGGCGAGTTTACTTCACGTGTATTTTAACAATCCGGTTTAAGTGTTGCTAAATGCAGTCCAGTGGCTCAGTTGGCAGTGTTTGTCAGACACAAGAATGTCAAGATTGGGCAGCCCCTTCTTAGATAGTGCCACACCCCCCTAGATAGTGCCACAGTGCCTCTGTAGATAGTGCCACACAGACACACACACCCCTGTAGATCGTGCCACTCACACACACACCCCTGTAGATAGTGCCACCCCCCCCCCCTTTAGAGAGTGCCACAAACACACAGCCCCTGTAGATAGTGCCACCCCCCATGTAGATAGCTCCATTGGGGCTCCGTCTAGGAGTGGAATCCCCAGCCAGAGCGTTGCAGGCGCTTTGGCCGGGGATTCCTCTGCTGGAGGAGCCCCTGACGTCACTGTCCATAGACAGTGACATCAGGGGATCCTCCTGGACAGGAATGTGATGTCAGGGGCAACCCCAGAGCAGGAGTCCCGGGCAGAGTGGTACTAGCACTCTGCCTGGGACTCAAGCTCTGCTCCTGACATCACTGTCCATATATTAACAGTGATGTCAAGGGAATCCCCAGAGTCGGAGTCCCAGATCAGAGGCTAGTATAGTATATAAACTCTGGGGAAGCCCCTGACATCACTGTCCATATATGACAGGTCTGTCACACTGTCTATATATGAGAGGTCCGTCAGACGGACGCATGTATTTCAATGGGGCTGTTCACAAGGCCGTTGTTTTAACGGACTGTGTGAAGGGCCCATGGAAAAATAATACATGTCCTATTTTCATCTGTTTCACTGATCCCTCAATAGAGTCAAGTCCATGAGAGATCCGTGAAAACGGGTCCCGCACGGGTGCGACTCGGATGTGAAGGTCGCTCGTTTTTCACGTCTGAGTTTGCACTCGTTTGTGTGAATCAGGCCTAAGAAGACGTGCTATTTTTAAATTAATTTGAAATTTCGAACTGAACTCATTACATGCCCTGTATGTGAGGTCAGAACACTCTGAATTGTTAGCATAGTTTAAAGTCTGCTTTATACTGTATATAGCTTTTACATTATACATTTTATGTTTGTTACATGGTCCAAGATGGGAAAATGGGGAAAGGGGATTGTTAGAGCGACATGAACATGTTGGAGCCAAAGTGTTTATTCAGAATGACTGCAGCCAAGTTTATATAACATGGGAACCTTATGTTTAATAAATGTTTGTTCTACCAGATGCTCTTGGATAAATAATAAAGAGTTTTATTTTGAGTTTTATCCTGAGGTAAACAGAAGAGTAACCAAAGTATAATCTGGTAGTAAACTAAAATCAGTTAACTGAATTGTAATAAATGAAATGTGTTTTAAAATTGTCTGCATGTATATTTCCGCAGTGGGCTGGGTTTTGCAGTTGCAAGAAAAAGTAAGTGAACCCTTTGGAATGACCTGGATCTCTGCATTGATTACTAATAACATGTGATCTGATTGTAATGAAGTCACAATTATAGACAAACACAATCTGGGCCATTGTCTTGTTGCATCATCTAACTCAGGGATCTCAAACACGCGCCCCTAAGGCTGTACCAGCGCCCCTTCATGACGTCATGAACGGGCGCAGTCCGTTGGTGGTAGGTGAGCAATAACCACACAGCCCCCTTTAGATAGTGCAACCTCCCCTGTAGATATCGCCCCACAAACACCCCCCTGTAGATAGCGCTACATTCCACCTGGGGCCCCATACCCCCCAACCATCCTGGATACAGCGGGACAGTCCCGGATTCCGGGCTCTGTCCCGGGTGGCTGGGGGTATGTCCCACTGTTAACTGTAACTGCATCCTCAGGACGCAGATACAGATGAACTCAATGCTGAAGCAAGGAACTGTCAGCTCCCTGCTTCAGCATTAGTTCAGAGTGAAGGAGCAGACGGTGCAGCAAAGCAGCACCAAACCATGAAGCTCCCCCCACCATACTTCACAGTTGGGATGAGGCTTTGGTGTTGGTGTTTAACATTCTGTTTCCTCCAAACTTGGCGTTCTGCATTTGTGCTAAAAAATTCATCTTTTGTCTTATCTGTTCATAGAACATTTTCACAAATGCATAGTGAAACATCCAGGTGGTCTTAGGCAAAATGAAATGGGCTGGCTGCAATGTTGTTTTTTTTACAGACAGCAGTGGCTTTCTTTGTGGTGTCTTTCTATGAACACCATTCTTGTTAAAGGACCAGTGTCACGAAAAAAATATTTTTTATATCAATTTGCTTTTAGTGTTTTATTAAAAAAAATTGTATTTATTTGTGTGTTTGTGTTTTACTATTTTTTCACTTTTTCTTGTCCATGGGGGCTGCCATTTTTTTTCCATCTCTGTATGTGTCGATTAACGACACATACAGACATGGAATACGGCAAATACAGTCCCATAGTGAATGCGAACGGGGCCCGTTCCATCCACTATGCTGTACGCCGTCTGTGTGGGAACAGCGCATGCGCCGCTCCCACACAGCCCAAATTGAAGGTCTTCGGCCGAGCGACGTCCGGCGCCATTTTCTTGTGGACCGGAAGCCGCGGCCGGACAGTAAAATTACTACTTCCGGACTTGTGCACTCTGAGCGGACGGAGCAGACTGAGCGGACGGACCGGAGGGTGCGGCGGCGGCGGCAGGAGCAGGTAAGTTATTTCTATGTATGTTCGTGTTTCAGTGTGTTTACTACTGTATGTTAACCTACTACACTGTGTGTTAGCTCAAAAAATGGCGACACACAGTGTAGAAGGTTTGACCGTTCAATCCCCTCGTTTCTCCCGGCACTAGCCAGGATAAAGGAGGGGGGATTCTGAGAGCTCACTAGAGCGAGTGAGTTTTCTCAAATTTTGCAGCATAAAGCAATGTGGTTGCTTTACCACATGCCAGTGCTGCAATTTTGGGAATTGCTCCATTTAGTGACCAGCGCTGGGAAATGTTATAAATTAGAATCTAATTTATAATATTTCCTGACTCGTGAAAAAATTAAAAAAAAAAGAACAATGTTTAATCACCTATACACTAACTGTTTAACTAAAAAAGATTTTTGCAGTTTGTAGAGTCCTCAGTAGATCTTTTTCTGATACCCTTGGGTTCTTTCACACCTCTTTTTCCCACTTGTAGACAATTTGTCTAACTGTGAAGTACACCCAGGTTTTTAGCTATGCTTTTGTAGTCTTTTTTGGTTAATTTGTCATTAACCAGTCTTTGTGTGCCTTAATTTAATGGTCAAAGCATATGTGAAACCCACGCTTCCATTCTCATTTCCTTAATTAAAACACCTTTTGCCAATTAGCACTTGGAGGCGTAATTAAAGAGGCTCTGTCACCAGATTTTGCAACCCCTATCTGCTATTGCAGCAGATCGGCGCTGCAATGTAGATTACAGTAACGTTTTTATTTTTTAAAAACGAGCATTTTTGGCCAAGTTATGACCATTTTTGTATTTATGCAAATGAGGCTTGCAAAAGTCCAAGTGGGCGTGTTTAAAGTAAAAGTCCAACTGGGCGTGTATTATGTGCGTACATCGGGGCGTTTTTACTACTTTTACTAGCTGGGCGTTCTGACGAGAAGTATCATCCACTTCTCTTCAGAACGCTCAGCTTCTGGCAGTGCAGACACAGCTGTGTTCTCGAGAGATCACGCTGTGTCGTCACTCACAGGTCCTGCATCGTGTCGGACGAGCGAGGACACATCGGCACCAGAGGCTACAGTTGATTCTGCAGCAGCATCAGCGTTTGCAAGTAAGTAGCTACATCGACTTACCTGCAAACGCCGATGCTGCTGCAGAATCAACTGTAGCCTCTGGTGCCGATGTGTCCTCGCTCGTCCGACACGATGCAGGACCTGTGAGTGACGACACAGCGTGATCTCTCGAGAACACGGCTGTGTCTGCACTGCCAGAAGCTGGGCGTTCTGAAGAGAAGTGGATGATACTTCTCGTCTGAACGCCCAGCTAGTAAAAGTAGTAAAAACGCCCCGATGTACGCACATAATACACGCCCACTTGGACTTTTACTTTAAACACGCCCACTTGGACTTTTGCAAGCCTCATTTGCATAAATAGAAAAATGGTCATAACTTGGCCAAAAATGCTCGTTTTTTAAAAATAAAAACGTTACTGTAATCTACATTGCAGCGCCTATCTGCTGCAATAGCAGATAGGGGTTGCAAAATCTGGTGACAGAGCCTCTTTAAGGCAGAGGTTCACTTACTTTTCTCCCTGCACTGTAAGGGCTTGTCCACACGTAGCGGAATTGCTGCGTATTTTACATTCGGAATTGCAGACGGAAAATATGCAGCAGAATACAGTATCAGCAAACTGGGTGAGATTTAACAAATCTCATCTACACGCTGCATAAAATTTCCTACCAGAAATTGACCTGTGGTATATTTCGTATCGCAGCATGTCAATTCCTGCTGCAGAAAGTGCATTGAATTGCTGCATTTTTCAGAGATGTCACCATCTCCCAACATTGAGAAAAACGCAGCAAAATCTGGACCATTTTCTCACAGGCTGCAGCGGTCACATGGAATGAAACGTCATCCTAGGAGGCCGGACTGCAGGACGGCAGAGGGACGTGTCGCCATGGCTGCTAGTATGTATGAATTTTTTTTTTTAAAGTGCAGTTTTTCACAGCGGATATTCAGGCCGAAAAACTGCACCACAATTTGGTGCGATTCTTCAGCCAGAATTCCCTGCGACATCCAGGGCGGATATGCTGTGTGTAAACATACCCTTAGTGTGTTATTGTCACGATCTGTGGGTATGTGGACCCACTGGGCCGTACCTCCAATTTATTGCAACTCCTGCCGTATAGGTTTGTACGGCGTAAAACTGCAGCTCCCAGCATGGACCGATGGTAAGGGTATGCTGGGAGTTGCTGTTTCACCAAAAAAATCATACCACCCATCATCTCACTGCAGATCATACAGTGACTACAGTACTCATTAGAGGCAGAATAAACATTTACATAAAGTGACTCACAGGTGATATCTTCTCAGATTGTAGTTGTTCTTTTTCTCTTTTCTTCTCCATCCGGTGTATACCTCTATGATGACTTCTCCCGGCCACAGCATATTTCTCGAGTTTTCTGCTCTGATGTTTTCAGCGTCTTCACACTACGCCCCTAAATATAATAGCACCACACACTGCACCTCTAATTCTAATAGCGCAATACACTGTGTCTCTAATTATAATAGCACCATACACTGTGTCCCCCTCACAGTGTGCCCCGTAGATAGTGCCCCCATAGAGCCCCCTGTAGATAGTGCCCCCCTTATACAGCCCCTGTAGACAGTGCCCCACATAGAGCCCCTTGTAAACAGTGTCCCACATAGAGCCCCCTGTAGACAGTGCCCCAAATAAAGCCCCCTGTAGACAGTGCCCCACATAAAGCCCCCTGTAGAAAGTGCCCCACATATATAGTGCCACCTATAGAGCCTCCTGTAGATACTGTCCCCTTAGGGCCCCATGTAGATATTGCCCTCATAGAGCCCCTGTAGAAAGTGCCCCCATAGATCCCCCTGTATATAGTAGCACCTGTAGATAGTGCCACAACTTACAGCCCCCTGTAGATAGTGCCCGACGTATAGCCCCCTGCAGATAGTGCCCCACATATAGCCCCCCAATACATAGCGTCCCACATATAGCCCCACTGTAGATAGTACCCTACATATAGCTCCCCTGTAGTTAGTGCCCTACATATAGCCCCCCTGTAGTTAGTGCCCTACATATAGCCCCCCTGTAGTTGGTGCCCTACATATAGCCCCCTGTAGTGAGTGCCCCACATATAGCCCCAAGTAGATAGTGACCCACCTATAGTCCCCCCGTAGATTGTGCCCCACATATAGCCCCCATTGTAGATACTGCCCCCTGTAGATAATAACACTCACACTTATGATAATAAAATTTACACACTCACCTGATCCTCTTCCCACGCCGTCCTCTTGCAATGCATGCCTGCTCTCTTTTGAGCTGGTCTGCTGCTGCTGAACGAAGCAAGTTGCGCTTGCGTCATTAAAAGGCACTGAGCAGTAGGGCAAGTCATTCTGCCCTGCCAATTAGCGCCTTTCAATGGTGCTAGCGTTGTTGAAAGGCACTGATTTGCAGGGTTCCTTGCCTTGCACCATTCAACTATGCAAACTCGCTTTCGTCATTGAACGGCGCTGTATAGCAGGGCACGGAACGTTTCCTACCAATTAGCGCTTATGCATGTAATTGTATCTGCATCCTATAGACGCAGTACAATTATAGTGCAGGAACGGCTGGTTTCAGTGGCGCCACCACCCTCTCAGAGAGGCAGCAGACTGGCGCCTGAGGCGAGATGCTCATCTCGCCTTATGGACGGTGCAGCCCTGACCACAATATTACATTTTCAGCTATTGCTGCAGGACAAATGAATTGCTGAACCGAGGTTTCCCGATACCAGCTGATTGCTGGTGGTTGAAAAAGCTGTTTTCATGGTGATCAGCTGATTGTCAGGGCAGTTTCATTCTAAGAAGGTGTTGTCCAAATGAGACAACCTGTTTAAGACATAAAAAAAAACATAGCGGAGAATTCTTTAACTGGTTCCCGACCGCTGGCTGTGTTTTTACGGCCAGCGGCCGGGGTCCTTAAAACCCGAGCCATAGACTTTTTACGGCTCGGGTTTTAACTTGCTGCCCGATCGATCGGGCAGCTGAATGTCGGGTCTCCGGCTGTCAGTGACTGCCGGGGACCCTGAGGAGAAGATAGAAGCAGCTTTCGTTGCTTCTTTCTTCTCCGATCTCTTTTACACAGCGCTTAATGAACGCTGTGTATAGGAATAGAGGCAGCGGCTGCGCCACTTTCTCTATTCCTTCCGGTGTTCATGTGACTGGTCACATGATCGCCGGGTGCCGTTACTGACAGACTGCTGCTAGGTTTTACTAGACCCAGCACAGCCCTATTAGTGACAATCGTCACTATGAAAGGGCTGATTTCCCTAGTAACTGGGGCTGCTGTGCAGCTCCAGTTACAGTGGAAAAGCATGGGGTAAAAGAAAAAAATATATATATAAAGTTCCCCAAAGGCCTTTTTTGACCTTTGAGGGACAGACCATAGTAATAAAAAAATTGTAAAGTAAAGTGCAAAAAATGTTTAATAATAAATACACATAAAATACCCACGCCAAAACAAAACGTTCCCCCAGCCAATCATTGTTGTAACGCTAGCGCTGACCCAATTACCCTAATATAGACATGTAATATACTAAAATTTACAGTACACAATGACGATCACAAATAAAAGGTCTATTTTAGGGTAAAACTATGTTATTACCAAAAAAATAGCTGAAAAAAAAAGCTTATTTTTTTACTATTATTTTCAAACTTTATGAATAAAAATTCTAAAATAGCAAAAAGGAGGTGTATAAAAATGATAAAAAAAAGAAATCTGCATTGTCTACGGAAAAAACATCGCAAAAATCACGTCGTTAGCCCAACAAATAAAAAAGTTATAGCCATTTAACTAACACGTGCTAAAAAGGGCTAAACGGTGTCTGGTCCTGAAGGCTCAAAATAGCCCGGTCCTGAACTGGTTAAACAATTTATGCCAATTTTTTTGGCATTGAAAAGTTGCAAATTTTGGCGAACGTCATATTAGATCACTAAAATTTGTGACTTTTCAATTCCCTTGCCACTTTTCAAAAGTGATAAGAAAAGTTGGCACAGTTTAGTCGTGGGGGGCTTCTGTATATTAAATTTACCATAACTTATGTCAGATATTGGCATAACTTATGGCGCATTTCTATGCCTGCTTATAATAATTGTAATAAATTTGGAACATTACACGCTTGCATATGAAACTCCAATCTTAAGAAATCCCCCCTACCATAGCTTAAAAGGAGACTATATATACTGTGTAATATCTTGTTTTTACCATATTTTCTATTGTGTTTTTCTATAACTTTATGATACAATTAGAAGAGAAATTGCAACATAATGACCTAGATACCTAAAGCAATTAGATATGCACCAAATACATAATTTAATAACATAGGGGGAGGAGCAAAGTATTCATATCAATATAAATTTGTAACTTGTCTTACATACAGGTAAATAATGCAGTAAATTCAAATCTATTTTGGTAAATAGTTTTCAGCCTATTTTCAGCCTGTTATTTGAGCTTTTTAGTGTCAAGGGCCGTCCTCTCCTAATACATTAAAAGGGTATGTACACCTTTTGGAGGGCAATTATTATTATTATTTTTTTTTTAAAACATAAGATTTTTATTGAGAAAAAATAAATGGTGTACATATATTACAATATACAAATGTATAGCGGGACATCACCCACTGACAACCATACATAAAGACCGAACTTTATAAAAGTCAAGGATGTTCAGAACATACAGAATTGTAAAACTTAGGCCTATATAAAGTTGTATCATGAACAGTCAATGAGTTATAAAAGACTAAGAACATATGTACTCCCTTAGAAATATAATTGTTCTACTAAGTTTTTGACAAAAAAAGTCCAGACAACAGTCCAAACCAAACCAAACAAAATGAAATAAAAACAGAACTAAAAAACAAAACTAAACGTTACTCACAAGATCATATATTGGTAAGGAGAAATGTCTTATGTGTGAAGAGAGTCAACAAAGTAGCGAGAATCGGTCCATTTATCCCAATGAAGACATTGTGTTGCTAGGGTTCTCTGCTGATGGATCATACGTTCCATGATACAATTCAGATTAACATATTGAATCACCTCATTCAACGTAGGAGTGGAGGTCTTCTTCCAATATTTAGCAATTAGTATTCTTGCGGCGCACAGCACATGGAATATTACTGTCTTATCGTGTGAATGAAAATCGCCTAATCCCACATTAAGTAAGGCCAACTCCGGGGTACATTCTAGTGGAAATTGTAGGACATTGGTTAATAATTTATCTATTTTCTTCCAAAATGTCTTAAGAGCTGAACAAAACCAAAAAATATGTTTAAGAGTACCAACTTCCTTACAGCATCTCCAGCACGTATTAGAGGAATTAGGGTAAATAAGAGATAGGCGGTGAGGGGTCAGATACCACCTGTATAGAACTTTCCTAGAGGCTTCTAAATGATGAGTGGAGTTGGATAGCTGAGAGGCCAGGGAGAAAGTGGCTTCCCAGTCAATACTACCCGTAGGCAATGATAGGTCCGCTTCCCATTTATCAACGCATAAAAGGTTAGAGTTGTTCAAGATTTCCAAGATAGCCTGATATGCTTTGGACACCCCTTTTGCCGTTTTAGCCGGCTGGTGGAAGTATAATTCGTAAGGAGATTTAGGGGGAGATGAAGTATTACTCATTCCTAACAAAAAATGACGGACTCTGGCATATTTGTAAAATTCTGTAACTGGCAGATGAAACTTAGTGGATAGCTCCGCAAAGGTAAGAAGAAGACCTTCACTCCACACGTCCCCAACATTCCCAACACCTCCCAATTCCCACATAGACAAGTTCATATCAGGTAACCGGTATGAGAGATTCTTAATGGATAAATCCACTAACCTTAGTGGAAACAGGCCTCGTTTAACCACCATCAGTTTCCATGAAGATAGCGCAGCCCTGATGGTTAACATAGTTGGGGTGGGAATGGACTGTTTAAGTGCCATAGCCCATAAGTATGAATCAAGGGAGTTAACATTTTCCCGTGCCCTTTCTATGAGAACCCAATGCAAAGACTGTGTAGGATGCAACCACTGTCTAACCTGATCTAAAATGCAGGCATGGTAGTACGCTGTAATCTGAGGGAAGCCTAAACCGCATTGAGCAACTGGTAAATAAAGGACCTGAGCCGCAACTCTGGCCCTTTGTTTTTTCCACACAAATTTCACCAATAAATTTTGGAGTTTATGTAAGTATGAAGCAGGGATCCAGATAGGCAAATTCCTAAACAGGTAAAGAATTTTAGGCAAAACCAGCATTTTAAGTGCTGCAATACGCCCTACCTACGAAACCTCAAATTTAAGGTATTCATCTAGTTCTTTGGATATCTGGCCCAGCAACGGAGGATAGTTGAGAGCATACATCTGAGAGGATGGGAAAGCTAGTTTAATCCCTAAATAGGTCAGCCCTCGAGTCGACCATTGAAAGGAGTACAAATATTGCAAGTTCTGAACTATGGGATCTGATAGGCCCATATTCATAATTTGTGACTTATTTTCATTTAGTTTGTAATAGGAAATAGCACTAAATGTGTTCAGGATATTCATAATGTGCGGGAGGGAGGTACAGGGATCAGTCAGGATCATAAGGACATCATCGGCAAATAGACCTATTTTGTGTTCAGTTTGCCCAACATTTACCCCTCTAATTTCTGTGGTTGATCGTATGACCTCCGCTAATGGCTCCATCACCAGAGTGAAGATTAGTGGGGAAAGCGGACACCCCTGACGCGTGCCATTAGTAATGGGAAATGAAGAAGATTGATACCCCGAGGCCAGCACCGTAGCAGAAGGATGAGTGTATAAGGCCATAATGATGTCTCGAGCCTTCCCCACAATGCCAAATTTGGTAAGAACAGCATCCAGGTAACCCCAATGCACATGATCAAACGCCTTCTCCGCATCCAAAGATAGAAGCAGAGAAGGCGTCCCTACCCAATCAATGAGATCCACAAACCTTCTTGTTCCATCTACCGAAGATCTCTGTTTAATAAAACCAACCTGATCTTGGTGAATCAATTGAGGAAGTATCAAAGCCAATCTCGTGGCTAGGATTTTGGAGTACAATTTTAAGTCTGTATTAAGTAAGCTAATGGGTCGAAAATTCTGCGGTCTATCAGCAGGTTTACCCGGTTTAGGTAGCGTTATAATTGTAGCTCGGAGCATTTCTGGAGGTATTTTGCCCGTTGTGTGAATATGCGTGAATAAAGATAAACGCTAGGGGCCTAAAATAGTGCGAAATTTTTTAAAATAGTCATTAGTAAGCCCATCAGGACCTGGAGATTTTTGGGACTTCAGGGAAACTATAGCATCTCCAATTTCTGTAAGTTGGAAAGGTTGGGATAAGACCTCCAGCTGGGCTGGCGTGACACACGGAAGAGAGACAGAATCCAAAAATCCTGCAATGCCCGACGGGGAAGGTTGGGGAACAGCTGGGTCTTGTTTTAAGTTATAGAGAGAGGAATAGTATTGTGCGATAGAGTTTGCAATATCCTGTGGATTAAATAAAGTTTCATTTTGCTGGTTGTAAAGGAAGGGAATTCTAGCTTTAAGGTCCTGACGTTTTAGTTGCTGCGCTAAAAGAGCTCCCGCTCTATTACTATGTCTGTAATATTTGACTTTCAGTCGCCTCAAGGCTTTATTGTATTTGTATAAGTCGAGTTGGTGCAATTGTGTATGGAGATGACTGATCTCGCGGGCCCTACCTGCATCAAATGTCACCTTATTCACCTGTGTGAGTCGGATAATGTCTTCTAATAGTTGAATTCTTTTAGCTTCCCTGATCTTTTTGTCCCTAGCTGCTAAACTAAGGAAATGACCCCTCATGTAGGCCTTATGAGCACACCAAACCATTGTGGGGGATACCTCCGGGGATACATTAAATTGGAAGAACTCTTCCAAATTGGTTACATGAGCATCTTGATATTTAGGGGAGTTTAAGATGAAGTGGTTGATCCGCCAGGGGAATGAGGGGGGTTTATAAAAGTTTTCCGAAATTGAAATAGAGATAGGGGCGTGATCAGACCACGTTATGGGTCCAATTTGAGAGGAAGAGACCTTATCAAATAAATACTTATCCACAAAAAACATATAGATTCTCGAGTATGTACCATGAGGTTGCGGAAAAAAAGTAAAATCCTTCTCATTTAAATGTTGCAAGCGCCAAACATCCATCAGACCCTCCCCCGACATAATTTTGAATAGATCCGAGGGAGAATGCACCGCTCCAGACGTTGTAGTATCTAAAGAAGGCCACATAACTTTATTGTAGTCTCCTACTATTATAAGATGCCCTTTTTTAATCTGATGAATTTTCCTGAAGCGTCTATTAAGGAATCAGATCTGATGACTCTTTGGCGCGTATATACTGACAATAGTATACTGTACATTATTCAAATGGCACACTAGAATGATATATCGGCCTCCGGAGTCAATATGTATATGATCCTGTACAAATGCAACCGCGTGATTAATTATAATAGACACACCTCTTTTCTTTGCAACTGCTGGGGCTGTTTATATGTGGGGGAAATGCTTGTGTTTTAGACGAAATGTGTCTGCCTGATTTAAGTGCGTCTCTTGTAAACACAACACAGATGTCTGCAGCTTCTTAGCTTCAGCCCATAACATAGAGCGTTTGAAAGGACTATTTAACCCTTTAGTATTCAAAGAAGAAAATTTAAGTACCATATTGAAGGTTAAAATATAATTGCGTGAAGGAGCCTATCTCGCGGCGTAACAACACCACCTCTATTTTCAGTATAACCATGAGATCTAGTACATTATGATCTGTGAGTGTGAGTAACTGAACCACCGGATCCAACCTGCGGATCCATAAACAAAAAACTAAACATAGCGATCCAGGTCCTATCTGACAAGCAGACAGTACAAACCTAGAAGGGAGGGAAATCTGCATCAACAATAGCAGACATGACCCTTCCCTAGGCCATATCAATGAGAGCTCATCCTCTCAAAACAAGAAGCATAAAGCTCATACAGCACTGGCATAAAATAACTGCCTCCGTGGAGGCTACTTAGACATGTAAGATGCATTCCGTCAGTGTAAGTAATAACAGAGAATTTGAATAAAAGCCCCCGTTGAAATTAAGATAATGAAGACCGACGGTGGCGAACTTTGCGCCATTCCTCATCAAGGCGGTGAAATTTCTTAGATGGGGAGACAGCACGGAGCCGTGGAGGAGATCCCGACTTAGATAGTCCCCCAGCCTCCAAGTTCCACTTGGTGATGAGAGCCGTGGCTTTAGCCGGAGTATCCGCTACATGCTTGAATTCTTTGTACGAAATAACCAATTTAACAGGGAACCCCATTTGTAGGGTATCTGGCAGTCCCGTAGAACACGTGCAAAGTAGTGTTGATGCTGAGAGATCAGCAAATAGCTGCATATTCTTAAATCTCTCGGGTAGAGAGGTTGCGTTTCTTGCTGCCAGTAGAAGCTTATCTTTAAAGTGATAAAAATGTATACGGGCGATCACATCTCTTGGTGTCGAGGCCGGCAGGGATTTAGGTTTAGGGATACGATGCGCCCTATGTATCAGCAAATCTACCTGCGGCGTCTCCGGCAGAAGGGCCACAAAAAGATCCATTAAGTATTCCACCAGTTGAGCATTTGTTATGTCTTCAGGAATTCCCCTAAAGCGCACATTATTTCGACGTGACCGGTCCTCCAGATCCGCAATTTTACACGACAACGCTTCCACTTGTTCTTCCAAACAGGTATTAGAGTCCACTAACTCATTATAAGCAACAGAGTACTCTGATAGCTTAGTTTCAATGTGAGAGGTTCTATCCCCCAAGGCCATGAAATCTTTCTGTAAATCATGAAATGCATGCTGAATAGACTGCTGTATAGAAGCATGAAAATCGTGCAGCAGGTGTTTAAGTGCAGATTCAGTCACTGGTTTATCAGCCCCTGTGCTGTGCAGCATGTTGGACGCCATGTTAAGCACATGGTCTGGAGGAGAGTTAGCAGTACTCACTGTTGGGGAAGATGGCGGCCTGGAGGAGAACAATCCAGCTTGAGATCCGGTGTGCAGCAATGACGGATCCGAAGACCGAGGAAGGCAGGGTGAGGAGACTGAGAGGCCTGCACCTCTAACAGCCCCAGAAGACCTGCGTCCATCTCTGAAGACGGCGAACCGGCGCCATTTTGGGACCTCGCCGCCGGGAAGAACTCCGTCATCTTTGCAGCGGCCGGCTTCTTACGAATCCTCCCCATTTTAACAGGGTAAGTATCCTGACGGTGTCCGGTTAACGGTGATGTTATTCAAAGTCACAGATGAGCACTGTGAGAGCCGATGTTAGCCGATTATAGCCTAGGAGCTAGGGAGCTGGAACAACACACGTCCTACTCCATGCGCTAGCGGCCACGCCCCCCCTATTATTATTTTTTTTAACAAAAAGGTTAGTCAGTGTGATAAGTGCAACTTTCTAAATAGTTAATATTAAAAATTAATTTAACTTTTTTTGATACAGCTACTCTGTATTCTCTATACAGAGCAGCTGTATCGTTCGCTATGACCTGAATCTGTCAGTCCCTCGGACCTGACAGGTTCAGTGTCAGCGGGTCCTGTGTGTCTCTGAGTTATTAACTTAGATGTGATGGATAACAAGTCGATCCTGAGTGTTAGAGACACGCAGGACGCGCCATCACTGAACCCGTCAGTCCCGCAGACGACATGGCGGGAGCAGGATTTTGCGCTAGATACAGCTGCTATGTATAGAGAACATCTCTAGAAAATAGATAGTATCTCAAATAGTAAAACAAATTTTTAATAAAAACTATTTAGAAAGTTGCACTAATCACAATGACTAACCTTTATATTAAAATAAAAATTGCCCCCCAAAGGCGAACATAGCTTTTAATTAACCACTTAATGACGCAGCTTAGTTTGGGCCTTAAGGCTCAGAGCCCATTTTTAAAATCTGATGTGTTACTTTCTGTGGCAGTAACTCTGGAATGCTTATACCTATCCAAGTGATTCTTAGACTGTTTTCTCATAACAGATTGGACTTTATGTTAGTGGTAAAATTTGGTCAATATATTTAGTGTTTAATTGTGAAAAACACCAAAATGTTGAAAAATGTTAAAAAATTTGCTTTTTTTTTACATTTAAATGTATCTGCTTGTAAGAGACAGATAGTAATACCACGCAAAATAGTTACTAATTAACATTTCCCATATGTCTACTTTATGTTTGCATCGTTTTTTGAACATTCTTTTATTTTTCTAGGCCGTTACAAGGCTTAGAACATAAGCAGCAATTTCTCATATTTCGAATAAAATTTCAAAAGCCTTTTTTTTTTTAAGTACCAGTTCAGTTCTGAAGTGGTTTTAAGCGCTTTATATATTATTAACCCCCATAAAACACCCCATTTTAAAAATTAGACCCCCTCAAAGTATTCAAAACAGCATTTAGAAAGTTTCTTAACTCTTTAGGCGTTTGCAGGAATTTAAAGGAACAGTGTCATCACAAATTATTTTTTTATATGTTAAAGATGTTAGTGCTTTATTAAAAACGTTTATATTCATTTGTGTGTTTGTGTTTTACTTTTTCTTATTTTTACACTTTTTCTTCCCTATGGGGGCTGCCATTTTTTGTTCCATTTCTGTCTGTGTCGATTAACGACACATACAGACATGGAATATGGCAGCCACAGTCCCATAGGGACTGCGAACGGCTCCCGTCCCATTGACTTCAGTGTACGGCGTCTGTGTGGGAACTGCGCATGCGCCGCTCCCACACAGTCCAATTCGAAATTGGCGCCGTCCGGCGCCATTTTCCTGTGGACCGGAAGTCGCGGCCGGACAGTAATATTACTACTTCCGGTCGCGGCTTCCGGATTTGTGCACTTGGACCAGCGGCAGCAAACGGAGCGGACGGGCCGGAGGGAGCCGCGGCGGCAGGAGCAGGTAAGAGATTTCAATGTATGTTCGTGTTTGTGTGTGTTTACTACTGTATGTAAACCTACTACGCTGTGTGTTAGCTCAAAAAATGGCGACACACAGTGTAGGAGGTTACACCGTTCAAACCCCTCGTTTATCCCGGCACTAGCCAGGATAAAGGAGGGGGGGATGCTGAGAGCTCACTAGAGCGAGGGCTTTTTACCCAATGTTGCAATGCTGCAATTTTGGGAAATAGCTCCATCTAGTGACCAAAAATGGGTAGTATTATAAATTAGAAATAATTTATAATATTTCCTGAATAAAAAAAATTTGAACAATGTTTAATCACCCACACACTAAATGTTTAATTAAAAATAAACAAAACATGTTTTTCTGGCAACACCATGCCTTTAAAGCAAAGTAGAGGTGATATTTACGAATTAATTTTTTGGGTCAGAAAATCTATTTTATTCCATTTTTTCTGTAAAACAGAAGGTTTTACCTGAGAAATGCAACTCAATATTTATTGCCCAGATTCTGCAGTTTTTAGAAATATCCCCCTAGTGTGATAATGGACTGAAGCACAGGCCTCAGAATCAAAGGAGCACCTAGTGGATTTTGAAGCATCCTTTTTATTAGAGTATATTTTAGGCACCATGTCAGGTTTGAAGAGGTTTTGTGGTGCCAAAACAGTGGAAACCCCCCAAAAGTAACCGCATTTGGCAAACTAAACCCCTCAAGGAATTTATCGAGGAGTATAGTGAGCATTTAGACCCCACAGTTTTTTTGCTGAATTTTGTGGAATTAGGTTGTACAATTGAAATTCACATATTTTTCAGATAAAAGGTGCAATTTTTTAATTCTTAGAAGGAATAAAGGAGAAAAAGCACCCCAACATTTGAAAAGCAATTTCTCCCAATTACGGCAATACCCCATATGTGGTCATAAACGGCTGGTTGGACTAACCTCAGGGCTCAGATAGGCAGGAGCGCTATTTGTCAGGTAGATTTTGCTGGATTGGTTTCTGGGCGCCATGTCGCATTTGCAGAGCTTCTGAGGTACCAGTACAGGAGAAACCCCTTAAAAGTGACCCTATTTTGGAAACTACACCCTTTGAAGAATTCATTGTAGTTTTCATGGGGTGCTGCGACTTTTTGATCAGTTTTTATTCTATTTTTTAAGAGGCGTGGTGGCTAAAAAACAGCAATTCTACTATTGTTTCTTATTCCTTTTTTTTACAGTGTCCACCATGCGCTATAAATGACATTCACTTTATTCTGCGGGGTGATGCAATTACGGCGATACCATATGTTTATAGTTTTTTTTATGTCTTTTGGCGTTTGCACAAAAAAAAAACTTTTTATAAAAAATAATTAACTTTTTCTGTTGCCATATTCTAAGAGCCATAACTTTTTTATTTTTCCATCAAGAAGTCTGTGTGAGGGCTTGTTTGTTGCGTAACGAACTGTAGTTTCAATCAGTACTATGTTTGGGTACATGCGACATTTTGATCTCTTTTTGTTCCATTTTTTGGGTGGTGAAGTGACCAAAAAATTGTGATTCTGGTATGGTTTATTATTATTTTCTTTTACGCCATTTACCGCGCGGGATAAATAACAAAATACTTTTGTAGTTCAGGCCGTTACAGATGCGGCAATACAAATTATGTATAGTTTATTTATTTTATTATGTTTTTAATAATAAAGGGCTGATAAGGGAAAAAGGGGGATTTTAACTTTTATTACTTTTAAACTTTTATTTTTTTACAACTTTTTTTAACTTTTTTTTTGTCCCACTAGGGGACTTGAGGGCAGGAAGCCCTGATCGCAATTCTAATACACTGCACTACATGCATAGTGCAGTCTATTACAGCGGTCAGCTACTCACTGACCGCAAGCATAGTGGGTCCACTAGGCTTGCGTTGATGGCATTGCCATTGTTAGGCCTCCAGTTGCCATAGCAACCATCGGCAGCCGCGATCATGTCGAGGGACATCGATGGTGTTTTAATCCCTAAGAAGCCACGATCGCTATGAAACGTGGCTTCTAAGGGGTTAATCGGCGGGGACCACTGCGATCGGTCCCTGCACACTGAGCTGTGATAGCCTGCTGTTGGAAACAGGTCAATAATATTACTGAGCTGAGCGCGAATGGTGCGCTCAGCCCGACGTAATAGTACTGAGCTGAGCGGGAAGGGGTTAAAGCCACCTCTGGGACCCCTACCTATCTCTAAACCCTATTCTAGCATTGTCTGATCTCGCTGCCTCCCGACCACTTCCTGGTTATATGGTCGGGAGTTACGAAAACAGCGTAACTCGCTGAGCTATGCTGTTTTTGTAACTCCATAATAGTGAATGGCAGTTATGGAAGCAGCATAGCATGCGAGCTACGCTGTTTTCATAACTACCATTCAGTTCTATGGGACTTACAGAAACAGCGTAGCTCAGCGAGCTATGCTGTTTTCGTACCCTTGACCATATAGTCAGGAAGTGGCCGGGAGGCAGCTGCAGCAGAGAAAGGTAGAACAGGGTTTAGAGGGCCCCGTTCCAGAGATAGGTGCAAGTCCCAGAGGTGGGACCCGCATCTATCTGACATTTATGACATATCCTGTGGATATGCCATAAACGTCCCTGATGGGCAAACCCCTTTAACTTCCATTAATTGTAATGGAAAGTGATCATGTATGTTGCAGCCACCTTTCGATTAAAGCTGGTGAGAAGAAAGGGATCAGAAACTGCTATTTCTGGTAGGGATCCCAGCGACAAGACCTTCACAAATCTACACATGACATTTGAATATGTCAGACAAGGTAATTATGGGAAAACTTCCATAACTATATGTACATACGATAATTTTAGTCATGTCTATTTAAAGAGTAACTAAACTTTAAAAAACTTTTGACATGTCATAGTGACATATTAGATGATTTGATTAATGGGGGTCTGAACACTGAGACCCCCCGATTGTTCGCTAAAACAAAGCAGCAGAAGCATTTGGGTGAGCGATGTGCCACTTTGTTTCTGATCAGCTATCGAATGAAAGCCGAGCGACCAGTATACGGACCCATAGAATTTCTATTAAGACCGTACACTGATCGCTCTGCTTTCTGAGAAATACCGATCAGAAACGAAGCAGCACAGCGCTCACAGTGCTCAGACCCCCACCGATCAAAACTACTGACACGTCACTATGACATGTGAAAAGTTTTTTCAATGTTTAATTAACCTTTAATGTTTTTTCTAATGTTTTAATAAAAGCCATCAAAAGTTATTGTTTATAGCTTTTTACAATGCCAAGTGCAATATTACATTAATGATCAATAATCCATAAAAAAAAGATATCAGGGTCCATATGCCGAATCTGTAAAGTAAGTTTATTGCAAAGTTTGTAATTTTGCCATTTTTGGCCCAAATGAACAGATTTTTAAAAATCCTGTAAAAAACCCTTATTGGCCCATAAAAGACCCAGCATAGATCCAAATATAACATAGAAATATGTGTCTCCACTCTGCTCATGTTATACCTCATCAAAAGGCCCTTTTACACTGGCCTATGATTGGGTGAACGAGCGTTTATATGAACGCCCGTTCCTGATCAATCTCCTGTGTAAACCAGGGCAAAGATCATCTTTTAAGCGGCCAAGAAAATGGTCATTAGTCGGCAGCACATCTCCACGTGTAAATAGAGATGTGCTGCAAACATGATGCAAATGTATGAGGGCGAATGATTGTAGTAACGTTTATTCATCGCAATACTTAATGCTCCATTTGAAGAGAGCAAAAGAGCGCAGATTGACAAGCTGTATTGTTTGTAATAGGTGGTGAACACAGTCTACCTGTAGTGTAAAACAACCTTTTTTCACACATGCAGGAACCAGCGCATATGCAGTACACAGACGAAGCTGATGGATAGTACACCTCACTTCACTGCTAAGGCGCTGGGAGTATAGCGCAACGCAGGATGCTCAAGATTTGGAGCTGGCTTAAAAGGGACGGTTATGAAGTGTCAGTGTTGTGGTCATTTTATGCAATATTTGCTGCTTAGAAATTACACTAATTGTGTGTGAGAGAAATTTTGGTATCCATGGAGTTTTTCCACCGATGTCCCGGGCGGTCTGCAAAATGTCCCGCCGGGCGCTGCAGCTGTATCAAAACAGCTGATCGCTGCTGACAGGCGCCCTGCATGCCAGACAACTGCAGCAGCGATCAAAAGAAGGCAGGAGTCTTGCGGCGGTGTTCTCACTGGGATTGATGCCGACACGGGTGTGGACCAGTCCAGTCACCTGACCTGTCATCTGACCTCACCGGTCAGGTGATAGGTCAGGTGACTGAATTGGTCCACTCCCGGGCCGGCATCGATACCAGGGGGGCCGTGTCTGGCGCTATGTACAGAGGGGTTGTGTCTGGCGCTATGTACAGGGGGGCTGTGTGTGGAGCTATCTACAGGGGGGCTGTGTCTGGCGCTATCTACAGGGGGGCTGTGTGTGTAGCTATCTACAGGGGGCTGTGTGTGGAGCTATCTACAGGGGGGCTGTATCTGGAGCTATCTACAGGGGGGCTGTGTCTGGCGCTATGTAAAGGGGGCTGTGTGGAGCAATCTACAGTGGGGCTGTATCTGGAGCTATCTACAGAGGGGCTGTGTCTGGCACTATGTACAGGGGGGCTGTGTGGAGCAATCTACAGGGGGGCTGTATCTGGAGCTATCTACAGGGGGGCTATGTGTGGCACTATCTACAGGTGGCTGTGTGTGGCGCTATCTACAGGGGGGCCATATCTGGAGCTATCTACAGGGGGGCTGTATCTGGAGCTATCTACAGGGGGGCTGTGTGTGGAGCTATCTACAGGAGGCTGTGTGTGGAGCTATCTACAGGGGGGCTGTATCTGGAGCTATCTACAGGGGGGGCTGTATCTGGAGCTATCTACAGGCGGACTGTGTGTGGAGTTATCTACAGGGGCTCTATGTGTGGAGCTTTCTACAGGGGGGCTGTATCAGGAGCTATGTACAGGGGGGGCTGTGTTTGGCGCTATGTACAGGGGGGCTGTGTGGAGCAATCTACAGAGGGGCTGTATCTGGAGCTATCTACAGGGGGGCTATGTGTGGATCTATCTACAGGGGGGCTGTATCTGGAGCAATCTACAGAGGGGCTGTGTGTGGTGCTATCTACAGGGGGGGCTGTGTGTGGAGCTATGTACAGGGGGGCTGTGTGTGGAGCTATGTACAGGGGGGCTGTGTGTGGAGCTATGTACAGGGGGGCTGTGTCTGGCGCTATGTACAGGGGGGCTGTGTGCAGAGCTATCTACAGGGGGGCTGTGTCTGGCGCGAAGTACAGGGGGGCTGTGTGTGGAGCAATCTACAGGGGGCTGTGTGTGGAGCTTCTACAGGGGGGCTATATCTGGAGCTATCTACAGGGGGGCTGTGTCTGGCGCTATGTACAGGGGGGCTGTGTGTGGAGCAATCTACAGGGGGGCTGTGTGTGGAGCGATCTACAGGGGTGCTGTATCTGGAGCTATGTACAGGGGGGCTGTGTCTGGCGCTATGTACAGGGGGGCTGTGTGTGGAGCAATCTACAGGGGGCTCCGGTGGATGATTTTTCCATTGACCGGTAGCAGAGTTACATAACTGGAAAAAAAAATCCCCATCATGTAACTCTGCTACCTGTCAATTGAAAAGTTATCAACCACAGGGTCTCCCTCTTGACTTTCATTGTTCTCAGCCTTTTGGTTTGTCCTGCAGCTGCTGCTGTGGTGAGCAAATGTTATACCCAAGATAGGAAAAGTAACATAAAGACGATATAACCTGATCCATAATATCTGTGATATCCAGACAGTCTAGAGATCCGCAGTGAGAATGTGCGCGTGTTATTTGCAGAAGTATCTGGCTGTGATTTGATGTGTTGATGCGGGATATTGGGCGTGGTTAGGGGGCGTGGCTTAAAATGCCCCTCTTTTCCAAATTCAAAAGTTGGGAGGTATGCGTATGGTACCACGCCATCTAGATATAATTTTCAGGATACTCCAGGTGATAATTGTGGATTGATTTTTTGATTCAACCCTGGTTGTGTCAGGGTTATTTGTGTATCAAAATAATTACCTAGAGTATTTTAATCTGAATAATGAATAAAGGTTGTTTTAGGAAGAGTTCCCACTGTGATACTATGTGTTTATTTGAGGAACCTACATATTGATTTCAGTGATAATGTGGCTTAAAATCACGTGGCACTCTGTATTGCAGCTACGCCCAGAAGACTCTTCTCAGTTAATTGTAAGTGCTCTTCTACTTCTTTATCTTTTTGATTAACAACTGTTCGTTGTTTTTTTTGGTAACTGGGATAATGGATAGCAAGATTGGAGGTTTTCTTCAGTGCACAGTTTGCCATATGTATGCACGACTGGAGCCAGAGTTCCAGGGTGAATATCTCTGTGGCAGATGTGAGCATGTTAGTCAACTGGAAGCTCGCATTAGAGATCTGGAGGAGCAGAATGCAACACTGAGGGCGATAGACAATCTTGAGCGAAGCATGCTGCTCACGGAGCATGCAGTTAGTGGGTTAGAACTGGAGGGTGAAGACATGGGTGAGCAGGATCAGGTAAGTAGCTGGGTTAATGTAGTTAGGGGCAGTAGAAAGGGGTCAAAGAAAAGGAAGGCCGATCCGGTTTCTGACATTCCAGGCAAAATTGCCAAGTTGGGTGATGATGCGAGGGTGTCAGTCTCAGAAATGGCAGCCCTAGTGGATACTGATCTCCCTAACAGCCGGGAGAACAGCCCAGCTAGTAGTCGGCGGGATGGTAATGCAGGTAAGCCAAGACAATTGATAGTCGTAGGGGATTCTATAATCAGGAAGACGGATAGAATAATTTGTCGCCAAGACCACCTCAACCGAATGGTTTGCTGTCTCCCTGGTGCCAGGGTTCGGCATGTGGTGGAACGGGTGGACAAATTGCTGGGAGGGGCTGGTGATTATCCAGCTGTCGTGGTCCATGTCGGTACCAACGACAGAATAAATGGTAGGTGGAGGAGCCTTAAGAATAATTTTAAAGAACTAGGCTACAAGCTAAAGGGAAGGACCTCCAAAGTAGTATTCTCAGGAATACTGCCTGTGCCATGCGCATCACAGGAAAGACAGCGGGAGCTCAGGGAGTTAAATGCATGGCTGAAGTCTTGGTGTAGAGGAGAAGGATTTGGGTTCCTAGAGCACTGGGATGACTTTTCATTGGGGTACAAACTGTATTCTGCAGATGATTTGCGCTACACTGGCGGATTCACTTGTTGAGAAGGATCTGGGTGTACTTGTAAATCATAAACTCAATAACAGCATGCAGTGTCAATCAGCTGCTTCAAAGGCCAGCAGGATATTGTCGTGTATTAAAAGAGGCATGGACTCGCGGGACAGGGATGTAATAATGCCACTTTACAAAGCATTAGTGAGGCCTCATCTAGAATATGCAGTTCAGTTCTGGGCTCCAGTTCATAGAAAGGATGCCCTGGAGTTGGAAAAAATACAAAGAAGAGCAACGAAGCTAATAAGGGGCATGGAGAATTTAAGTTATGAGGAAAGATTGAAAGAATTAAACCTATTTAGCCTTGAAAAAAGAAGACTAAGGGGGGACATGATTAACTTATATAAATATATTAATGGCACATACAAAAAATATGGTGAAATCCTGTTCCTTGTAAAACCCCCTCAAAAAACAAGGGGGCACTCCCTCCGTCTGGAGAAAAAAAGGTTCAAGCTGCAGAGGCGACAAGGCTTCTTTACAGTGAGAACTGTGAATTTATGGAATAGCCTACCGCAGGAGCTGGTCACAGCAGGGACAGTAGATGGCTTTAAAAAAGGGTTAGATAATTTCCTAGAACAAAAAAATATTAGCTCCTATGTGTAGAAATTTTTCCTTCCCTTTTCCCTTCCCTTGGTTGAACTTGATGGACATGTGTCTTTTTTCAGCCGTACTAACTATGTAACTATATGTAACTATGTAACTATGTAAATGGAAGGGGGTCCGCTGTGCTGGGGGAGAGAATTCTAGCTGGGGTGGTGGAGTATTTAAACTAGGGCTGAGGAGGGAGGTCAATGTAGAAAAAAAAGGGGTAGCCAGGTTAGAGAGGGGTCAGACTATATTGGTGGGGGGAGAAACAGAATGTGGGGAGAGGACTAGACAACAAGATAAGGAGATCCTTTCGTTACAAAACATCAGTGTAAATAAAAAGGCCCAATTAATGTTAAATCACATTTCTGATAATAAAAGTGAAAAACTGACAGGCAAGTTAAAGTGTATGTTCACAAATGCCAGAAGTCTAGCAAGCAAAATAGGGGAGCTGGAGGCCTTGATACTGGAAGAAAATATAGATATAGTTGGTGTTGCTGAAACATGGCAGGACTCTTCACATGACTGGGCTGTAAATCTACAGGGTTTTACACTTTTTCGGAAAGACAGGACAAATAGGAAAGGTGGTGGTGTATGTCTGTATGTGAGAAATGATATGAAGGCGAGTCTGAAAGAGACAATAGTGGGTGAATACTGTGAGGAGGTTGAAACCTTGTGGGTGGAACTAGAAAGGGAGGTAAACACTGAAAAAATTACTTTTGGTGTAATCTATAGACCCCCCAATATAACTGAGGAGATGGAAGTTCAGCTATATAAACAGATGGAGCGGGCTGCACAGGCGGGTACTGTAGTGATAATGGGAGATTTTAATTTCCGGGATATTAATTGGTGTCATGGTTCAGCTTCAACTGCAAAGGGGAGACATTTCCTCAACCTGTTGCAGGAAAATTTTATGGGCCAGTTTGTGCAAGACCCGACTAGAGGTGAAGCTCTGTTGGATCTGGTAATTTCTAATAATGCAGATCTTGTTGGGAATGTCAATGTTCGTGAAAACCTCGGTAACAGTGATCATAATATAGTTACATTTTACCTATACTGTAAAAAACAAACGCAGGCTGGGAGGGCAAAAACATTTAATTTTAAGAAAGCCAATTTCCCCAGGATGAGGGCTGCAATTCAGGATATGGACTGGGAAGAACTAATGTCAAATAATGGAACAAATGATAAATCGGAGATTTTCAAATCTACTTTGAGTTATTATAGTGCAAAATTTATTCCTATAGGTAACAAGTATAAACGACTCAAATTAAACCCCACATGGCTTACACCTTCTGTGAAAGGGGCAATACACGACAAAAAAAGGGCATTTAAAAAATACAAATCTGAGGGTACAGCTGTAGCCTTTGTAAAATATAAAGAGCTTAATAAAATCTGTAAAAATGTAATAAAATTAGCAAAAATACAAAATGAAAGGCAGGTGGCCAAGGATAGTAAAACAAATCCCAAAAAATTCTTCAAGTATATAAATGCTAAAAAGCCAAGGTCTGAACATGTAGGACCCCTAGATAATGGTAATGGGGAGTTGATCACAGGGGATCAAGAGAAGGCAGGGTTACTAAATGGGTTCTTTAGCTCTGTATATACAACAGAAGAAAGAGCAGCTGATGTAGCCGGTGCCAGTGCTGTTAATATATCAGTTGATATACTGAATTGGATGAATGTAGATATGGTCCAAGCTAAATTAAATAAAATAAATGTGCACAAGGCCCCGGGACCAGATGGGTTACACCCTAGAATTCTTAAAGAGCTTAGTTCAGTTATTTCTGTCCCCCTTTTCATAATATTCAGAAATACAGTAAAAAATTGTGTAGTACCGTGTTAGCCAGAGACAATATGAAATGTTAAATACTTTTGTGTCAAAAAAGACAAAAGTATAATAGGTATGATACCTTTATTGGCTAACCATAAAAGTTCTATATGCAAGCTTTCAGAGCACAGAGGCCCCTTCTTCAGGCAGTTTACAAATTAATGACTTAGAAAAAAGCACAACATTTAGATGTTACACAAAGACAATTAGTACATGAGGTGATACATCATTAAGATAAGCCGGGGCAATAAAACTGAGGTTATAGGGGTGATGACTTAGGAGTTAAGGCATCTGGAGTCAGTCTGATGGGGGACGTGACGTGTGTCCATGTAGTGGCTCATAAATCCTGGTGTTAGATTGAGGCCTTGTGTCAATGACTGGAATTTTATCATCAAGATGATGATAAAATTCCAGTCATTGACACAAGGCCTCAATCTAACACCAGGATTTATGAGCCACTACATGGACACACGTCACGTCCCCCATCAGACTGACTCCAGATGCCTTAACTCCTAAGTCATCACCCCTATAACCTCAGTTTTATTGCCCCGGCTTATCTTAATGATGTATCACCTCATGTACTAATTGTCTTTGTGTAACATCTAAATGTTGTGCTTTTTTCTAAGTCATTCATTTGTAAACTGCCTGAAGAAGGGGCCTCTGTGCTCTGAAAGCTTGCATATAGAACTTTTATGGTTAGCCAATAAAGGTATCATACCTATTATACTTTTGTCTTTTTTGACACAAAAGTATCTAACATTTCATAATATTCAGAGAATCTCTAGTGACTGGTATAGTGCCAAGGGACTGGCGCAGCGCAAATGTGGTGCCTATTTTCAAAAAGGGCTCTAGGTCTTCCCCGGGTAATTATAGACCAGTAAGCTTAACATCCATCGTGGGGAAAATGTTTGAGGGGCTATTGAGGGACTATATACAGGATTATGTGACAATAAATAGCATTATAAGTGACAGCCAGCACGGTTTTACTAAGGACAGAAGTTGTCAAACTAACCTAATCTGTTTTTATGAAGAGGTGAGCAGAAGCCTAGACAGAGGGGCCGCTGTGGATTTAGTGTTTTTGGACTTTGCAAAGGCATTTGACACTGTCCCTCATAGACGTCTAATGGGTAAATTAAGGACTATAGGTTTAGAAAATATAGTTTGTAATTGGATTGAGAATTGGCTCAAGGACCGTATCCAGAGAGTTGTGGTCAATGATTCCTACTCTGAATGGTCCCCGGTAATAAGTGGTGTACCCCAGGGTTCAGTGCTGGGACCACTATTATTCAACTTATTTATTAATGATATAGAAGATGGGATTAATAGCACTATTTCTATTTTTGCAGATGACACCAAGCTATGTAATATAGTTCAGTCTATGGAAGATGTTCATGAATTGCAGGCAGATTTAAACAAACTAAGTTTTTGGGCGTCCACTTGGCAGATGAAGTTTAATGTAGATAAATGTAAAGTTATGCATCTGGGTACCAACAACCTGCATGCATCATATGTCCTAGGGGGAGCTACACTGGCGGATTCACTTGTTGAGAAGGATCTGGGTGTTCTTGTAAATCATAAACTCAATAACAGCATGCAGTGTCAATCAGCTGCTTCAAAGGCCAGCAGGATATTGTCGTGTATTAAAAGAGGCATGGACTCACGGGACAGGTATGCAATATTACCACTTTACAAAGCATTAGTGAGGCCTCATCTAGAATATGCAGTTCAGTTCGGGGCTCCAGTTCATAGAAAGGATGCCCTGGAGTTGAAAAAATACAAAGAAGAGCAACGAAACTAATTAGGGGCTTGGAGAATTTAAGTTATGAGGAAAGATTGAAAGAATTAAACCTATTTAGCCTTGAAAAAAGACGACTAAGGGGGGACATGATTAACTTATATAAATATATTAATGGCACATACAAAAAATATGGTGAAATCCTGTTCCTTGTAAAACCCCCTCAAAAAACAAGGGGGCACTCCCTCCGTCTGGAGAAAAAAAGGTTCAAGCTGCAGAGGCGACAAGGCTTCTTTACCGTGAGAACTGTGAATCTATGGAATAGCCTACCGCAGGAGCTGGTCACAGCAGGGACCGTAGATGGCTTTAAAAAAGGGTTAGATAATTTCCTAGAACAAAAAAATATTAGCTCCTATTTGTAGAAATTTTTCCTTCCCTTTTCCCGTCCCTTGGTTGAACTTGATGGACATGTGTCTTTTTTCAGCCGTACTAACTATGTAACTATGTAATTTGCATACAGCGCAGAGCACTTTCAAAGTTGCTTTTCTAAAATATAGTTCATCAGTCAGATTATACATGGGCATCTTTACCTTATACAATATGGTGGTGGTTAACTGTGCTCAGACCTAGGTTGGCTTTCAGCAGTGTTTTCACTGTGTTTCGGATACGTCTAGACTTCATGCAAAACCAGTTTGTTGCATATTTGACTGAGCTGCACCATGGCCTTTGTTTTTCTTTTACCTCTGGCCGCCTGTTTATCTTTGTGTCTGTGTTTGCCTACTAGCTTGACATTCTTTATTTGTCCTACTGTTTTGTCCTGTCCACTAGGACCTTTGTTGCTATTCCAGAATGTCGGTCATTGTATATACAGACTGCTCCCATCTGTTTAGGAGTAATCCCCACCGGCTTGGCTGAACTGCATGTGTTAGCTTTTTCCTGTTACCTCTGCAATTTTGTATTTGTATTTATCAGGCAATGTCATAGCTGATCTTGTTCTTATGTCTGTTCTATCTATCTATCTATCTATCTATCTGCCTGTTTACTTGTTATCTCTCCGCTTCTGCTTGTATCTCTATCACTCATCAGCTTGGTCAGAGCATCTGCCTGTATGTCATCCTGAGATAGGAAAGGGCAGACAAAGACACACAAACAGGACAAAGAGAGGCACTGACACATTCAGGGAGAGAACGCAAATTGGGGAAGAGACAGACACAAGGGCAAACAGAGCAGCAAAAAATAGAGCCCTGTGTAAGGACACATTATCAATGATGGTCATGTAGACAGACATAAGCCCGGGATTAGACAGGGTTCGAGGAAATGATTCAGCTCGCCATATATAAATAGACTGGCTAGGCTGAAAATAAGCAGACCGTTTTCTCATGTAACCTACACAGCCCTGTCTGGTTTATGACTATGGCGTTTGGGCTTTTCATGTAAACGTTAGTCATTTGTTGATATACGTTGACATAAAATAATAAGCACATTCAAGACATTTATTTCCAGCTGATTTATCTCACAGATTTTGGACAGTCGCCATTATCAAGTGGTTTCCAAATAACTGTTGTTTCCTAGTTTATAAGGAATTCTCAAGTTATTTAAAAACACAAGAATATTGCTCACTATTCGGTTTTGCAAAAGGTACAACTAGCGAATGTCTTAAGAAAGGGAAGGATTCTTAAAAATGACTAATAGGACAAATACATAAAACTAATAAAAAAATTATTTAAATTAGAATGTAATG
Source organism: Rhinoderma darwinii (assembly GCF_050947455.1). NCBI lineage: Eukaryota > Metazoa > Chordata > Amphibia > Anura > Rhinodermatidae > Rhinoderma > Rhinoderma darwinii. The sequence goes on from NC_134690.1 coordinate 137,739,113, forward strand.
TTCTCTCAGGATACTCAAATAAACATACACTCAGCATGTTAATCCTGTAAAACAAGGGGCAGAAGACCAAGCCTATTACTTGGGGGGAAACAATAGACTGAAATGACAGATCTATGCTGGGAGTTTGCAGCCCTCATAGACATTATTCTGTAATGTCTGTGGTCATTTTAAAGCCGGCTGCACACATGAAGTGATATAACTGCGGATAGGTTATTTTGACGGCCGATAGTCCCCCACATGAATAAACACATTCTGTATGTTTGATTGGGGATGCCCCCCCCCCCTTACTGAGGGAAAATCAGTTTGATAAGCACTGAAATTAAAACTTGGCTGATCGGATTCACCACCTACGATCGGTTTTCCTGAGTGTCTGGCTGTTCCCCATCATTTGGTGGTCTGCATATCTTGCTGAAAATCTTGGGATCAGCCAACAGAAGTCTAGGCTAGCTTTACATCAGGTTAAGGAGATCTGTTCTCCCGTACGTGTTTTTAGATCAAAATGACAATCGGGCTGCAGCACTAGGGAGAGGGGAAGCTGTTCATTGTTGGTGTGAAAGTTGTTGTCCTGGACAAATACGCAAAAAGTTGAAATAACAAATCGCCAATCGATGTTTGCCTTGATCTGTGACATGGTCTGGTCTTCTACGTTGATCTGTGACGTGGGCTGGCCTCCTGTATTGAGCTGTGACGTGGGCTGGCCTTCTGCGTTGATCTGTGATGTAGGCTGGCCTTTTGCGTTGATCTGTGACGTGGCCTGGCCTTCTGCGTTGGTCTGTGACGTGGTCTGGCCTTCTGCGTTGATCTGTGACGTGGTCTGGCCTTCTGCGATGATCTGTGACGTGGTCTGGCCTTCTGCGTTGATCTGTGACGTGGTCTGGCCTTCTGCATTGATCTGTGACGTAGGCTGGCCTTCTGCGTTGATCTGTGACGTGGGCTGACATTCTGCGTTGATCTGTGACGTTGGGCTGGCCTTCTGCGTTGATCTGTGGTGTGGGCTGGCCTTCTGTGTTGATCTGTGACGTGGGCTGGCCTTCTGCATTGGTCTGTGATTTGGCCTTCTGCGTTGATCTGTGACGTGGACTGTTCTGTGTTGATCTGTGATGTGGGCTGTTCTGCGTTGATCTGTGATGTGGGCTGGCCTTCTGCGTTGGTCTGTGATTTGGCCTTCTGCGTTGATCTGTGACGTGGACTGTTCTGTGTTGATCTGTGACGTGGGCTGGCCTTCTGCATTGGTCTGTGATTTGGCCTTCTGCGTTGATCTGTGACGTGGACTGTTCTGCGTTGATCTGTGACGTGGACTGTTCTGTGTTGATCTGTGACGTGGGCTGGCCTTCTGCATTGGTCTGTGATTTGGCCTTCTGCGTTGATCTGTGACGTGGACTGTTCTGCGTTGATCTGTGACGTGGACTTGTCTGTGTTGATCTGTGACGTGGGCTGGCCTTCTGCATTGGTCTGTGATTTGGCCTTTTGCGTTGATCTGTGACGTGGACTGTTCTGCGTTGATCTGTGACGTGGACTGTTCTGTGTTGATCTGAGATGTGGGCTGGCCTTCTGCGATGGTCTGTGATATAGCCTTTAGCATTGATCTGTGACGTGGACTGGTCTGCGTTGATCTGTGATGTGGGCTGGCCTTCTGGGTTGGTCTGTGATGTGGTGTGGCCTTTTGCGTTGATCTGTGACGGGGACTGGCTATCTGCGTTGATCTGAGACGTGGACTTCTATTGCACATCAGACGTTTGGCATAAACAATTCTTCATTCGCCAAAGACCACAACCACAATGATCAATATGGCAGATCAAGTTTTTTTTTTTATAGGCATCTGTGTTTTGTCAGTGTCTGACACTCTCTTTTATGTAATGAAAAAAAATTGATTGACAGCATAAAAAATGGTTGAAATCTGTAATTTCGGGCAGCAGAAATCTCTAGCGTACCTAGATTCATGTGTATAGGCGGCTTTAAGATAGTTTCAGATGTACATATTGTACCTGTTTTTGACAGACTGTATTACTTACCCTAACACCCAGCCGCTCTTTTTAACCAAGCTCAGGCCGTCCTCAACCGGCAAGTCTATGCGGTCATACTGTATGGGGTGGACTACAGTTGACGTAACTGGAAAGTCTGGTAGCAGCCGGGCCCCTCCAACCATCAACATATACCAAATAACATATGAATTTGTATTAATCTGTCTAGTGTCATTACATTATTGTGAAACTACAATGATCTATTACCATATGTATCTTTAGTGCCGCCATCGTATGCGGCAGAACACTTAGGTGGCCACGTACACAAGATAGCGAATGTAACTTATGCATCACCTACATTGGGTAAAGCCGGACATACACATTAGATCGCTCGTTCAGTTGCCAACAACCTCCCCCGACCTTCCCACCTCTGACATGGGTTTAAAGCCATGACAATATTTTCCTTAATGTTTCCGTTTGGGGGTACGGTCTAATCTGTTGCAAAGGTGCGCCGAATTGCAGCAGGCCATATAGCAAAGTGGAGCTTTCTAAAGGACAATCCTAAATCCATGATCCTATTTGACATTTGACTGAATTTAGCACACACACACAAATTGCACAATTTCTCTAGACGGGTTGTGGGAAAGTTGACACTTCATAAATAATTTGATAATAAACTACAAATACAGTGGTAATAATTGTTTTAGGAATAAGAAGCTTTTTCCAGGACATTGTAAATGTTTCCTTCCGCACACTGATAATTAAGTGACGGGCAGACAGCGGATAATACGTGAGTCACCGCGGGTTTAGTGAGAGGACAAGCAGCGTGCTCGTCAGTCTGTTTCCCAGCAGCACTCAGCACCTTGACACATTCACTAGCAGAGAGACGTACACACATACATCATGTGACCAGCGCGTCTGCCCTCTCCTCACCCCCTCGCCCCCGCTCCCGCTCCTCCCCCTCCCAGTGACGTCACCGCTTCCTGCGCCCCACAGCCCCACAGACTGAGCCGACAGACGGCAGGAGGGAGGCGGCTCGTGTGCAGCGGTGACGTCACGCCCCGTAGCCCGGAGAGGGAGGAGGAGGGAGGCTGCTTGACACCGAGCCAGAACGGCAATGGCACCGGAGAACGAACAGGACTGCTGGAGCTGCCAAGGTAACCTCTCGAAGTCATGCTGGGTGCTACGCTTTGCTCCGGTGGTGGGAGGTCACCCGGGATGGTAGTCTTAGTCGCTGGGACACCTGTCCAGTGGTCGCAGGTAACCGTGAGGAGCCAATGCGTGGCTCCTGATGTCAGTGTTAACTGCGGGCCCTGGGAGGACGGATGTGCCGGGACATTGGTCTAGATAAAGGCAGCCAGTGCCAATCCTGTGCGGGTAGAAGCTATACCAAGCACACATGTGTCCTGTGCCAGTCACCTGAACCATAGCAGTGGAGAGGGTACCCAAGGATGTCCATGGTGATGGCCAGCTAGGTGCAGGCTATGCCAGTGTAAAGGGCTGATGGCATTATTATTTCGCTAATTTTAGCCATAGACGTAAGGATTGTTTATAATAGTCCGCTGATGACCCCGTCTATCTATAATGTTCTATCACACCAGTTACACGCAGTCATCGCTCAGGTGACTCTATATAATATGTATCAATGTTTATCTTGTATTGATCGTTATTGTGTAATCTTACCGTGATGGGCAATTTTTGGGTGTAACGTTTCACAGGGAAGTGCAGTGGATGGTCAACTATAAAACTGTTTGGTTGTTGGCGTATTTAGTAATTATTTTGATGTCGTCTCCATAAAACATATTGTCTGTCTTGTCTGTAGGAAACCTGGTTAGATCTATGGCCGGCTTCAGAGACTATGGGTTAAAGGGACAGCTGTGCTCCCCTCCATGTGGCTACCAGTTCTTGTCTGTGGCCAGTGATTGGGATGTTCATTGTGACAGAGTTTCAAGCATCAGTCATTGATTTGTCTGCTTGTGGAATTAAATGCCTCTCCGGTATGGGGATTCCCTAGTCTATTGTTTCCTCCCTGCTTTATTAATGACACTATGTGGCTGTCTGGCAGAATGATCCTATTATTTATAATGTGAAAAAAAATACCTGTTATTTTGTCTATTGTTTGGCCACGGAGTTGGAATGTCCATATTCTGTAGAATTGCATTAGTTCTCATTTCCTGCAGATATAAATGGACAATAACCTATTGCTATTGTGTGTGTGAATATCTTGATTTACCCAGACAGAATTGTATTCATTGAAACCGCTTGCCTTTTATACACTGCTTATTATTTTTCCTGCTTCCCATTTGCAGCTTCGTCTCGTGCTATCTATGCTGCGTCAGCAATTCAACTTATCAGCGTCCTTCACCTTTTTTTTTTTTTTTTTTTCCTGACCCTACGTTATTTTATTTCCCGTCCCTTGATTCTAAAAAGCAGAACCAACCAGATTCTCACAAATACCTGCAAGCTTTACCGTTATATGGAACGGACAGGGTTAAAGCCCGGGGGCTAGTATAGTGCTGGATGATGTTTACAGTCAGGCAGGGAAGGATGGGAGACACTCATTCCTGGGGTCCTGCCATTAGCATCTCCAGCTTAGTTATCAGCCTCCCGCTGGACTGCAGTGAACTGTACGCTGACTACATTATCACATGACAGTCTTCAGGGAGATTTCTGTTCCTTTTTCTTCCTTCCCACTTATTGGGTTTAACCAAGTATTTCAATGTGTTTAAGCTTGCTGTCACGTTCACGTTCCATTGTTTGTCATTAAGAGGGTCTTTATTGTGTGTTTGATATACAGCTTGCAGCACCTACAGCAATCTGGAGCACGGCTTGCAGATTAGAGCGAGCGAGCGAGCGAGGCTTGGCACACCGATTGATATGCCTCAGATCATTTAAAAAGCCAACACAAAGGATAATCATGATGACCCTCTGTTACATGCCAGTGTAGGCACACATCTTTACTCCTCACCTATCATGCAGATTATTGGGGCGTTTTTATATGCCGTACATAAAGATGCTCTGTATATTGAATAATGCGTGTGCACGTTTTCTGGATTTGACCTTGACAATGTTACAGAACACATTATTTTATTTTTTTTCCCCCGTTCCTTTTCTAGATAAAACCACAACGTATTGAAATAAAACAGCAGCAGAAGACGACTCTTTGTTCTTGGATATGTGCAGGAATAACTCACGTTCACTGGATCCTAGAAAACCCCACGCTGGAAGCTTTGTCGCCATTAGATCTTCATTTCACTCTCCTCTATGTTGTAACGTGGATGCAATATTGTAACATAGAAATGACCAAATAGAAGAAAATAAAGCCATTTAATTGACAATAACTGTACGCAGGCACTTTGGGAAATCTGTTGCACTTGTTGATTGGAAAGTCCAGATTCATATTATTTTTTTTTTGGTGAGCATGAAATTTATGCCATTTTTGTGAGCTCGTGCCTAGATATATACATTCATAAATAATGTAGCATAGATGTGCCCTAAAAAAATAAGGAACTTGTATTTCATTATTGGATGCAATGTTGGTTTCTAGAGTATAAACTCCCAACGTCTTACCATTTGAGTTTTGGTACCGGAAGGAATTGCGAATATGGGGGAAGACGGAAGTCCCCCGTTAAAAAAACTGGCTAAGGAGACTGATGTTGCTAACAAAGTAGTAGCTATCAAGATGGAGATCGATGACTTTAAAGACACAACTGCGGAGGAGAATAAAGATGGTGTTGCCAAGTCTAGTAATGTATCACTTGGTGGGTCATCTGAACTGAATCCTGGACTCAAACACACACTGGCACAGTTCAATCTAAGTAGCCGGAGCTCTTTAGGTGGTCCTGCTGCATTTTCTGCTCGGTTTTCACAAGAAAACATGGCACCAACCGTGTTCTTGCCTCTTCCTTCCCCACAAATTCACCCTGGTCCACTTCTAATTCCATCAGACAGCTCCACAGAGCTCACCCAGACAGAACTGGAAGGAGAATCGATTTCTTGTTTTATGGTGGGAGGTGAAAAAAGACTCTGCCTGCCTCAAGTCTTGAACTCTGTTTTGCGGGACTTCTCGCTCCAGCAGATAAATATTGTGTGTGATGAAATGTACATATACTGCTCACGTTGTACATCGGACCAGCTTCACATATTAAAAGTTTTGGGAATTCTCCCTTTTAATGCCCCTTCTTGTGGACTGATCACTTTGACAGATGCTCAGAGACTATGCAATGCTCTTTTGCGGCCACATACCTATCCACAAAATGGCAGCTTGCTGCCTGCAAAAAACTCTTTGGCTCAGTTAAAGGAAACGGGTAGTGCCTTTGAAGTTGAACATGATTGTTTAGGAAAGTGCCAGGGTCTGTTTGCACCTCAACTTTATACCCAGCCAGACGCCCCCTGCATTCAGTGCTTGGAGTGCTATGGGATGTTCTCGACACAGACTTTTGTCATGCACTCTCATCGGTCACCAGATAAGAGGACCTGCCATTGGGGCTTTGATTCTGCCAAGTGGCATTGTTATCTTCACCTAAGCCCAAAGTATCTCAACACTCCAGAAGGTAAAGAGATGAAGGTTCTTTTAGAAGAGATGAAGGAAAAGTTCAGCAAGAAGAACCAACCCAAGAGAATACAACCCAAAGTAAGTCCGTTTTTAAAAAAAAATCTTTACCTGCAAGATGTAGATAAAGAATATTGGCTTTATCGAAGGTTTTAAAACAATGTATTTGCAATTAATACAATTAATTAGAATAAATATTTATTTTTAATATACTATTGATTAAGTCCGCGTTATATAATATCTTGGGATATCTTTTCTATAGGTAAGTAAGTTATGTTACATCTCTTCTTGGCAATGCTTGTCCCTGCTGATCAGACACAGATAGAGATCAATGGTGTTGCTTGCAATGTAGTAAAACAGCGGGTCTTTGAAGATGGTAAGAAATAGCGGCAACCAAGGGTATTTTAAGTCTTTAACCCCTTGTGGACACAGCCTGTTTCAAATCTGACATGTCACTTTATGTGGTAATAACTTGGGAAATTCTTTTACTTATCCAAGTGATTCTGAGATTGTTTTCTTGTGACATATTTTTTCACTAACAAAATACAATATGATTGATACATTCAATATTTATTTGTGAAAAGCACTAAAATTTAGGGAAAATTTTAAATATATCTGCTCGTAAGACAGTAATACCACACAAAATAGTTGCTAGTTTACATTCCTCATATCTACTTTGTTTGCATCGTTTTTTGAACATCCTTTTATTGGACGTTACAAGGCTTAGAACTTTAGCAGCAATTTCTCACATCTAGAAAATTTAAAAAGGCTATTTTTCAGGGACCAGTTCCGTTCTGAAGTGGCTTTGAGGGCCTTATATTTTAGAAAGTCCCCAAAAATCACCCAATTTTAAAAACGACACCCCTCAAAGTATTCAAAACAATATTAATAAAGTGTCTTAACCCTTTAGGTTTTTCACAGGAATTAAAGCAAGTGGAGGTGAAATTTACAAATTTCATTTTTTCTTTTTGCCGAAATTCATTTGTAATAAATTTTTCCGTGTTACACAGAAGGTTTTACCACATAAACACAACTCAATATTTATTACCCAGATTGTGCAGTTTTTAGAAATATCCCACATGTGGCTCTAGTGTGATAATGGACTGAAACACAGTTCTCCGAAGCAAAGAAGCACCTAGTGGATTTTCAGGCCCCCTTTCTAATAGGTGATAGGTTTGAAAAGGTCTTGTGGTGCCAAAACATAGGGAAAACCCTCAAAAATACACCATTTTGGAAACTACACCCCCCAAGAAATTAATCTAGGGGTATAGTGAGCATTTTGACTCAAGATTTTTTTTTTTCATAATTAATTGGGAATAGGCTGTGAAAATTTAAAATCTCGAAATTTTTACCCATAAAATGTTGTTTTAGCTTAGATTTTTTTCATTTTCACAAGGGCTAAAGGAGAAAAAGCACCCCAATATTTGTAAAGCAATTTCTCCTGAGCACGCAATACCCCATATGTGGACATAAATTGCTGTTCGTACCTACGGCATGGCTTAGAAGGGAAGGAGCATTATTTGACTTTTGGAGCTCAAATTTTGCTGGAATAGTTTGTGGCGCCATGTCGCATTTGCAAAACCCCTGCTGGACCAAACCAGTGGAAATCCCCCAAAAGTGACCCCATTTGGGGAAAGTACACCCCTGAAGGAATTTATTGAGGGGTATAGTGAGCATTTTGACCCCACTGGTTTTTTTTTGCAGAATTTAATGTAACTATGCTGTGAAATTAAAAAAATAAAATTTTTCTGATAAAACTTGGAAATTTTCAATTTTTACAAGGAATAAAGGAGAAAATGCACCCCAACATATGAAAACCAATTTCTCCCGATTATGGCAATATCCCATATGTTGTAATAAACTGCTTTTTGGACCCACAGCAGGGCTCAGAAGGGAAGAAGCGCCATTTTGGCTTTTGAAGCTCAAGTTTTGCTGGATTCGTTTTTTGGTGTCCTGCCGCATTTGCAAAGCCCCTGAGGGACCAAAACAGTGGAAACCCCCCAAAAGTGACGCCATATTGGAAACTAAAGCGCTCAAGGAATTTATTGAGGGGTATAGTGAGCATTTAGACCCCACAGGTTTTTTGCTGAACTTAGTGGAATTAGGCCGTGAAAATGAACATCAACTTTTTTTTACACTATCCCTTGTGGAAATGAAAAAATGCAAAATTTTAAAGAAGAAAAAGCACCCCAACATTTGTAAAGCAATTTCTCCCGATTACGGCAATACCCCACATGTGGTCATAAGCTGCTGTTTGGACACACGGCAGCGCTCAGAAAGGCAGCAACGCTATTTGGCATGCAGATTTTGCTGATTTGAATTTTGGGTGCCATGTCGCATTTGCAAAACCCTGAGGTACCAGAGTATAGTGGAAACCCCCAAGAAGTGACCCCATTTTCGAAACTACACCCATCAAGGCATTTATAATTTGCCTTGACATATGACAGGACTCCGAAGTGAAGAGCAACATATGCATTTGGGGCCTATTTTGGTGATTTTTCACAGCATTGGCCCACAATTGCAGGGCTCCGAGGTCGAACCAAAGTAAAACAAACCCAAGTAGTGACCCCTATCTTGGAAATTACTAAAGTAGGGCATATTAAGGGGTGTAGTGATCATTTTGACCCAACATGTTTTTTCATTAGAAATTAATGCATAGTGAACGGTTCAAAATAAAAATTAAAATTTTCTGCTGATATGCCATTTTAGTGCCCAACCTGTGCCCAGTTTGTGCCACTGAAGAAAAACACCTCATAAAATGTTAAGCGGGTTCTCCCAAGTATGGCGCTGCTATATATGTGGACGTAAACTGCTGTTTGGGCACACTGCAGGGCGCAGAAGGGAGGGAGCGCCATTTTGCTTTTGGAGCGTAGATTTAGCTTGGTAATAGTTCTGTTTGGGGTATTGCTGGTATTTCAGTTTATAATGTGGGGGCATATTTAAATTGGGCAGAGTATATCAGGGCATAATAAGAGTGTATAATAATGGGGTAAATAAATAATATTTCAGAGATGTGAGGCCAGTGTTGCACTGATAAATGGTGCCCGATCTTATCCGCTTTTGGAACACTGCATATTTTGTATCGCTATATTCTGAGAGCCAGAACTTTTTTTATTTTTTTTCTTCACCGGAGCTGCGTGAGGGCTTTTTTGCAGGACGGGTTGTAGCTTTTATTGGTACTGTTTTGGGATAAATTCGACTTTTTGGTCACTTTTTATTCTATGTTTTGTGAGGGGTGGTGACCAAAAAACGATGATGGTGGTGTAGTTTTTTTTTTGCGGTATTCACCGTAAGGGAAAAATAACATTATAGTTTTAGAGTTTGGGTCGTTACGGACGCGGTGATACCAAATATGTGTACTTTTAACGGTTTCATTTTTTTCCCCTATAATAAGAGACTTCTTATAGGAAACAAGGCAGTGTTTGTTATTTTTTTTTTTTAACTTGAAACTTTTTTATTTTTACACTTTTATTCAACATTTTTATTAACTTTCTTTTCCCACTAGGGGACTTGAAGGCTTACGCTTCTGATCTTTACTCTAATACATTGCTCTACCCACGTAGTGCAATGCGTTAGAGCTGTCAGTTATTGACAGCAAGCCACCTCTGGGTGGGGCCTAATTGGCTTCCATACGTGGCAGACCAGGACGCCATTGTTAGGCCTCCGGGTGCCATAGCAACTATCGGCAACGCTGCGCATTACAGCTATGCCAATTGGCTAAAAACCACTAAGATGCCGTGATCGCTTTTGATCACGGCAGGGCTTGGGGCTAGCTCCGTTCAATGCCATTACAGCACGGTGTCAGCTCAGCTTCTGAGCCTGCGCCCTCTTGTTTTTGGGTACAGTAGCAGTTTAGACCCCGCCTCCGTGTGGGACCTAACAGGCTTCCGCACTTGGCAGACGGGGCCATTGTTAGTCCTCCAGTCTGCAGGAGCAGTCATCGGAACCTTGCGATTACATCGCTGCGTTCCGATCTGCTGGTAAAACCCCATAGACGCAGCGCTCGCTTTTGAACGCTGCACTTTAGGGCTTAATCGGCCAGATCGGAGACTAGCTGAGGTCCTGGCCGTGCAGCAGGGTGTCAGCTGCAATATACAGCCGACACCCGCTGGCTCAGCTTTTGAGCCCGCACCAACATCGCGTACTATTACGTTGCTTTGCCTTAAGACCTTGGCGACAGCAACGTAATAGTACGTGACGTGTCGCCAAGGGGTTAAGGAAATCTCCCAAATGCGCGAATTTCCTTCATCTTGCCAGTTGTTGCCATCTTTTAACATGATTTATTTATGATTTGGGGCTAATGTGTATTCAATATTTCAGGTGTGGGTTGAAAGTCGTACATCATTGTTTACAAGAAGCAAAGCTTGGGCTTAAAATTCATATTCTCAAGACTCCCTTTTAAATTCCTTCATGTATTGCAGCTGCTATCTCAAGGTGTTTTATGCTAGCAATATGAATTCAAGCTCAGGACTACATTTTATCATTGAGTTCTATATTATGATACCTCGGATGTGTTTGGGGAAGGACACAGGTGTGGCCGCACATCGAGCTGACATGCGGTTTTACTGCAAATCGGCACGGTTTTCCAAGTAAACCGCAGTTTAACCTTCCAAAATACATGCAGACCTTAACCATTGTTTAAAAACCGTACCGATTTGACGTAAGACCGCATGATGTCCTTACAGTTGGGCCTCATTCACATGAGCGTATGAGATGTGAATCGGGTCCATGTGTGTTGCGTTATGCATCAGTGTGTTTTGCGAGTGGCATGCGTTATTCACGCACTCGCAAAGCATATCCTTTTTTAAATTGTTTTCAATTGGAATGTGCATCAGTGTGCGGTGCGTGGTTTTCACGCATCCATTGACTTCAATGGGCGCGTAGGTGCGTGATAACGCACCAATATAGGTCATGCAGTGAGTTTCACGCAACAAACTCTCGCTGCGTGAAAAATCCCGCATGTGTGAATGGCCCCATTCAAATCAATGGGTCCGTGTGATGTGCGTTGTTTCAACGCACAGCACACGGATGTGATTCACGCTCTTGTGAATGAGGCCTTAAGATTCAGACTTCCCTTTACAACAACAAGCAATTCTCATTTTAGTAAATGTCACAAACCTGTGCAAATAAACGACTGGTTACTTAAACTGGTCAAACACAGGAAAATGTTGCCTACATTTGAGGAACATTTCAATATGTGATATTGTAAACTGTGCCCCCCCCCCCTATTTATTTACCTCAGATTATAGTGCGAAATATATTTAAGCATTTATGAATAGTGTTCCAATTAATGGAGCAGATTTCCATAATTCAGAACTGAAAAGCCTAGCAAAATACACAGAATAATGATAGCAAAACATACACTGTGCAGAGCCTGAGGGGGTGGTGCATGACACAGGCAGTTTCACTTTCGTGTCCCTTAACCCCTTTAGGACGCAGCCTGTTTTGGCCTTGTGGCACAGCCGATGTTTTTCAAATCTGACGTGTCACTTTATGTGGTAATAACTCCGGAACGCTTTTACCTATCCAAGTGATTCTGAGATTGTTTTCTCGTGACATATTGTACTTTATGTTAGTGAAAAAATTTGGTCGATAAATTCATTATTTATTTGTGAAAAACGTCAAATTTTAGCAAAAATTAAAATTTTTCTACGTTTAAATGTGTTTGCTTGTAAAACAGATAGTAATACCACACAAAATAGTTACTAGTTAACATCCCCCATATGTCTACATTAGATTGGCATCATTTTTTTCACATACTTTTATTTTTCTAGGACGTTACAAGGCTTAGAACTTTAGCAGCAATTTCTTATAATTTCAAGAAAATGTCAATAGGCCATTTTTTCAGGGACCAGTTCAGTTCTGAAGTGGTTTTGAGGGCCTTATATATTAGAATCCCCCAATAAATCACCCCATTTTAAAAACTGCACCCCTCAAAGTATTCAAAACCACATTCAGAAAGTATTTTAACCCTTTAGGCGTTTCACAGGAATTAAGGCAAAGTAGAGGTGAAATTTACAAATTTCATTTTTTTTGCCGCAATTCATTTGTAATAAAAAAAAATCTGTAACACAGAAGGTTTTACCAGAGAAACGCAACTCAATATTTATTGCCCAGATTCTGCAGATTTTAGAAACACCCCACATGTGGCCCTAGTGTCCTAATGGACTGAAGCACCGGCCTCAGAAGCAAAGGAGCACCTAGTGGATTTTGGGGCCTCCTTTTTTTTAGGAATATATTTTAGGCACCTTGTCAGGTTTGAGGAGGTCTTGTGGTACCTAAACAGTCGAGACCCCCCAAAAGTGACCCCATTTTGGAAACTACACCCCTCAAGGCATTTTTCTAGGGGTATAGTGAGCATTTTGACCCCACAGGATCTTTTTTAGTGCTAAGGTGACCAAAAAACAACGATTTTGGCACTTTCAATTCTTTATTTCTTACAGCGTTCAGCGTGCGCAATAAATTACATTTTACTTTATTCTGCCGGTCGGTACCATTACGCCGATACCATATGTGTATAGTTTTTTTTAAAAGTTTTGCAGCGTTTGCACAATAAAATGACGTTTCTATAAAATTATTTATTTTCTGGGACACGCTATTCTCAGCCGTAACTTTTTTTTATTTTTTTGTCAAAAAAGCTGTGGGAGGTCTTGTTTTTGGTGGGACGGGTTGTAGTTTTTATTGGTACGATTTTGGGGTAAATGCGACTTTTTGATCACTTTTTATTCTATATCTTGGGAAGGGTGGTGACCAAGAAATAGCGATGCTGACATAGTTTTCCATTTATTTTGTTTGCGGCGTTCACCGTGCGGAAAAACTAACATTATAGTTTCATAGTTTGGGTCGTTATGAACACGGTGATACCAAATATGTGTACTTTTTTTTTCATTTTTTCCCTATAATAAATGACTTCTTATAGGAAAACAAAAACTTATTTTTACACTTTTTATAAAACATTTTTATTAACTTTTTTTACTTTTTACACTTTATTTTTTTGACCTGCAGCTCTGATCGCTGCTAGAATACATTACACTACCTAGGTAGTGTAATGTATTCCAACTGTCAGTGTGATGTCACAGTCATTCTGACAGTTGGTCTACGAGGATCAGCAGAGGCTGATCCTCATAGGCTGACATACATGGCAGACTTGGGGGCCGTTGTGTGGCCCCCGGGTGCCATCGCAAGCATCAGAAGCCCCCACGATTGCATGGGGGCTGCTGATGCGCTACAAACCCACTACATGCGGAGATCGCAATCGAGCCCCGCATGTAATGGGTTAATTGCCAAAATCAGCGGCGATGAGCCGCTGATCGGCAACACTGGAGTGTCAGCTGTCGGGGACAGCTGATCTCCAAGTTCCCGATGCACACTGTCGCCGACAGTGTGCCATCGGGAACGACACAGTGACTTCCTATCAGGATCAGCCGAAGGTTGGTCCTGATGGGCTTCCGTGCATGGCAGACCCGGAAGCCATTGTTTGGCTTCCGTTTGCCATAGTAACTATCGGCAAACCCCGCGATTTCGGACCGGGGTCTGCCGATATGTCAGAAACCCCCAAAATTCGGCGATTGCACCTGATCGCCGAATTTAAGGGGTTAATCCGCCGAAAACCAGCGGCAAAGGACCGCTGGTCGGCAAGATTGGAGTGTCAGCTGTCGGTGACAGCTGACCTCCCGGTTCACACTGTCGCCGACAGTGTGCACCGGGAAAAACTCAGTAACTGTACGTCCTTGTGTGCTAAGACACTGGCAGCAGGGACGTACAGTTGCGTCCTGGTGCGCCTAGGGGTTAATATGTTGTGCATAGCACCCTCAGCCAAGCATAGCTGTGTATCTGCTTTGCCTGGAGTGTTCCTTTTAAAGGGGTATTCCCAATTAGACGTTTATGACCTATCCATGGGATATTGCTTCGCTGTTTCCATAACTTCCATAGAATAGAATGAAAAATAGAATAGAACTCCCAGGGTGAAACAATGGTTGGATGACCCTCCCCCATCTCAATATAGGCGCGGGTCACAGTGCTGGGACCCACATTTATGGCATATTCTGTGAATATGCCATAAATGTCAATGTTGGGAATACCCCTTTAAGGGCTCATGCAAATGGCCATATTGCAACTCTGTTCAAGTTCCGAGTTGTACAAGGCCATAATTTGGCACCAATAAATATCTAATGGGGCCCTACCTGAAAAAAAATCTCCATATTCCCCTGTGGAATACAACAGAAAAGCAGCTGTGCCATCACATAATGTATTAGGGTGCAGTCACATGTGGCGTACTTTCTTCGTATTTGTAAAACTTTACGATGTAAACCTATGGGAAATCTATTCTGCGATGCAAGAAATTGAAAAATCTGAGTTGCGGAATATTTTTCCCATTAGACATTGTACAGTTTTCTGTAGCACATTTATGCTGCAGAAATACAAATCAGGTACGCCACATGTGGCTGCTCACTTACGGACATATTCTCTCCTAAAAGCATGTATTTTAGGGATTGATATCTTTGTAATCTAGTTTGACGTAGAGCCACCATATGAGTAGTGACATCTGTACACCTGTCTGTTCTATGTGCATAAGGCTATGTTCACATCTGCATCAGCGCTCCGTTCCGTCGGAACGGAGCCCTGACTGACACATACTGAAACCGCAGGTTTCCCTTTCCATCACCATTGATTTCACCATTGACCGGATCATAGTCGACTACATTATACATCCCGTCAAAACGACGGAACCCTTGCACAACGGAGATAAACTGAAACCATTTGCACCGGATCCGTCACCGTTGAAATCAATGGAAACGGAAACCTACGGTTTCAGTTTGTGTCAGTCAGGGCTCTGTTCTGTCGGAACGGAGCCCTGGCGCAAATGTGAACGAAGCCTAAGGCCTAAAGGAGCCGTAATAGGGACCCCGTTCAAGTGTATGGGGCTTCTACTGTACCGCAGTATGACTCCTAAAGAAACCGCTTCTTACGGCACTTGACAGACCCTGTACGCCAGCACATGGAGGGCCTGCAAACTCTATGGACTTCTATACAGGTTCCATGACGCAACTCCACACCAAATTCTATATTGGTTACGTGCAGATTTTGTCATGGAATTTTCTGTCGTTTTCACCCGTTACATTGCGATAGTTAAAATTGCCCACAATTCTGCAGCTTAAATGGGCATTCTGCAGATATTCAAATCCAGGCTGATTTTATTCTGCTAAGGTTTTGAAAATCCCGTTGACATGTATTGTTCTGCATTGCACTGAAAATCCGCCACCTCTCAACACTGCCTTGGGGTCCATGAGGACAATCCTGGATTATTATTATTGGTACATGTATTCCCATTTTTTTTTTTTTTGTAGGTAGATTGTCATTTTCCCAGACTAGTAGGGATCCAATAATAGGCTTTGGTATGACTGCCTGTCTACGGTCCTGAACTTAAAGTAATTTCTATATGTATGCCCAATGATTTTATGTACAATATCTATGTTGTATACGGACTCGGAACAACTTTGGATGAAATGTTTTTTTGTTTGTTTTATATGCACATTCTGATCTGCTTGTTACGTGGAGGAATCTAGACCATGCACTGCCTCCCCTTTTGACCTCCCATTCCTACATGGTTTTTGTCTACCTGTCACCTGAACAAACCAGATCAATGCCCATGTTATGTTAGTTAACAGCCTCCTTTAGGATTTCCTTCGAAATTATGATGGATTTGTCTGTCGCAGGTGCTCCATTGTCAGTGATGTATTTGCTTAGTTAAAGTAATATTTGTGCATACGATTCCCAATTAATCCATCAAAATGTTTTTGGTTTTTTTGGACAGTGATTATAATATTACATTGTGGATCCCACTCAAAAGAAGTTATGCAAATATTTGATTGAACTGAAATTACTGTTTAATATGGAAAAAAATGGACAGCTAAAATAAATACTGCACTATTATGTTATTAAATATAGATGTCTGCTTCTCATTTATTATACATATATCATATAATGTGAGTAAGAGATTGAGCATTTGTCAACATGAATAATTTGACTATAGCCATAATACTTGATAACATGATGACCATTACCCACTTTTGTTTAGGAAATGGAGAAATTATATTTTGCCTCGTATGTTTGCTCCTTTGCACCATTGGGATAGAATGGGGCGCAGGTAATATTTGCTTGGTATCGTAAACTAGATCAAGTGAGTTCTGAATTGCTACCTCGGTGGTACCCTCCGTGTTTGACAACACAGAACATACTGTTTTAGGATGTCAAAATAATAAAACTTTAATAAATCAATAGTACAAGCGAATATCAAAAACTTTGACATAACTTATTAGAGAAAAATGCCTCTTCCTATTTTATAGTCCAGCCAAAAACAAGAGGTAATCCTATAGGAACTAGTAGGGTATTCTCAAACAGGGCACTAGTGGTCCAGCAGGGAGCCGATAATGGCTATGTTCACATCACATTATTTTTGCCTACGTTTGACGTCTACGTCAGAAAAGCTCCTGACGTATATGTTAATTGTAGGGTGTGACTAATGCCTAACAGTGGCATCCGTCACCCGTTTTCTATAATGATTTCCGTTTAACTGATACATCATGAAAAGAGGTCATGAAAGTGCAAGACGAAAACATTAATCAGATATTATTATGTCCTATAGGTGACGGATGGGACTGTTCGGCATCAGCTTAATACATCCAGAAGACTGAGTATATATGTGGTGGATTTGCACCAAAAATCCACAACTCATTTACAGTACAGAGTTAGTAAATGGGGTTTTACAAAATGTAGGAGATTTTTGCGCTACAGTTTTGAGTGCATGCTGCGGATTTTCAAATAGAGACATAATGGGAATGTCACAGGATTAATGACGCGTGAATTCGCTAAATAAGTATATCTTGTCTGAACTCTGCTTACCAGTTTCTATGGAAAATTGCATTCATGATACTGCATGTAAAACAAAAGATATTATGAATTCAACATGTGGTTTTCAATGACCTAGTTTATCCCGTTGAAGTCAATGGTGAAAACCCAGTACAAAAATTCCGCCTATAGGGTGTAGTGTGGTAAAACAGCAGAATGCCTTAGAAATGATCCCAATTTTAATTGCCCTATTTGAATCTGATTTCATAAAATAGTGTAACATTTGGCTGCTGTGGATATTAACCGCAGCATGAAAATTGATTAATGTAAATACGACAAGCTTTACATCTCATTTTTTTCTTTTATCCATATGTAAAAAAAAAAGGCACAAAAATGCTAAGGCCCTGTTCACATCACGTTTGTGATGTCTGTATAGCGTGTACATCGGGAAAGCTCCCGATTTTGTATGCGCTAAACGTGTTCATAGGGCTTAAATGGCCCACCGGAGGCCAAAAGACTGTCCTTTTGGCCTCTGTCTGGCTGGTATACATCGTATACTTTTTGGCTACACATTAGTCATGTCTTGGGATGGAAGCTTCTGTACAAGATCATTCAGTTGTGTAAGAGGGTCTTCTATTTTATTTATTTTTTTTAAAACAAAACCACACAGCACCACTCGTAGACGAGTGGCACCATTTCCGGGGGAAAATGCCTTTTTAATTTTTTTCTCTAATCCCATTTAACCCCTCCTAATGCTTCTGTTTCTTTAGTGGAATCCGTTGACTTCAACTTTGGTGCGATACAACTTCATTTCAATGCAGGATGTGTGATTTATGTACGCTTCTAGCTAGGGCTGGACAATATGGTGTAAATATAACCATTTTTTTACATTTATTTTTATTTTTTTAATCTTCTTTACTTTCTTGTTTTTTGCTAAACAAACGAAAAAAAGAAATACCAAAAGCCAATTCTGTTACATAAGGGAACTGCATGCACAGCTATTCCATAATCTATACTGATAATCTAAATTGTCTCTTAGGTGCTGTGTGATCACCCTCTGAAAATCTGTATGTATTCAGGAACTGCTATGTATGTGGGGCCGATTATACAGTGAGGCTAGAGATTGTGTAATGTAGACCGGAGAGAGAAACGCTGTATATGAGACAATTTATTTCCTCTCTGTATATCAGACAGTCTCTCCTGTCTAATATACAGAGCGAAAAAGAGAAACACTATACAGAGAGGAGAGAGACTGTCTCCTATACAGTGTCTGTCTCTCCTCCTATATACATTAGACCGTGTGTCTTCGGTGTGTGGTCTTCCTCCTTGTCCTTTATACTTACCTGGCAGCAGTGTCCTCCTCCTACTCCCTGGGTCTCTCCTCTTCCCCTCAGAAGGTTGGGTGGGATCCGGAATATATAGAAGTGTGGAGAATATATAGAACTGGCTGCTCTGCCCCTCCTTGTGCTCCAGTGGCTTCTTCTTGGAGCGCCCTCTCCCATGGGTACAAAATAATGAGTAGTTTCACTGAACTGGCGACCTATTTGATTTTTAATTGGATTAATCGCCCAGCCCTACGTCTATCAGAAGTGAAGAAAAATCGAACACATGACCAAGTTGGAATCAAAGTCGCCGTTAGGGGTTTCACATCCAGTCACCGTACATCTGTAGCCCCTCTTATGTTCCTTTTTCCTCCTGTGACCTGATCTCTTGATTTTTCATAGTCGAAGTCAGGAAGCTTTATATGGTTCCAGTGCACATTTGTAGTGTCCATGTTTTTTTTCTGTAAAGGAAAGCGCAGCCTGCTATAATACAATCTGCCCCCAAAAAAAAGTTCCCCGCTCAGTACACGATTGTGTTTACAGTGGTGGCCTATGGGTGATATATGGCATATAGATGCATACGTCAGAGCTTTACGTTCGGCGCATAAACTGGGTAAATCTCCCAACGTATGTGCCTTTAAAAGTAAGCATTAAACGCGATGTGAACAGATCCCAACACCTTGTCACTCCTGTATGTGTTAAAGAACAACCTTTGTCACGAGCCATGCCGTACTTGTATGGAATAAATGATCTATAAACAGCCCTCCTCTTCTACTTATGGCAATAAGGTAAAATAAATGAAATGGCTGCTCAGCGGGCGTCAGACCTGGGTGGCTGTACGTGATCATTATGTACTTATACCGGTGTTTGTTGATCATTATTAGTATACTGGGCTGTTATATGTTAGATCTAATGTCTAGTATTATCCGGATGATATTCAGGGGATGAAACTTTCATTGAATATGTAATAAAAGCGTCATGCTGTGGGGGCAATGTGTTGATTAGATCACATCGCCTCTAGTTAGTATTGGCCTCTTTTTACTTCTATATTAGAATCTCACACCGCCTTTTATCTTTTCTACCTCTGGAGTCCTTTTTTTTTTTTAGTTTTTTATGTTTATATTTTAGCAGAATCTGCAGTTGGTCCTCCTACAATACGTTTGTCCTAATAGGTAGTCAGATCTCTAGTTTTGAACAAGACCTTAGACTGTCATCTACTACGTTACGTTCTATTGGATGTGGTCTGCTATGATGAAGACTTCCTGAGAAAGATGGAGGTCCGGAAAACTGCAAAGTAAATTTGACATGTTTGTGGTCCAGCGACTATAACAGAAATGGAGGTATCTTATTGACGTGGTACTAGTCCTGTTGCCCCTAGATCTTGAGTTTATTTCTGTGCTAATATTTGGACTAGTATAACAGAGCAAATACTTGAGAGAGGCTCCGTGGAGCTGAAGCGTTGCATGGGTGAAGAAAGTTCCTTATTATTTTAGAGGTGCTGCCTTGATGATTATGGCGGTAGTATACTGAAGAATTATTTTCTCTGTCTTATGCTGTTAAATGGATTTTCAAAATGTATGAAATGGATTTGAATAGTGTAAGCGCCTGTGATGCCCCACTCTCTAATATACCTGATCTAGAGGATGGAGCAGCTAGACCGGGCGCTGAGTGCGCCAATGTATGGGGATCCTACGTCTTCATCTATGAGGTGCTTACATTGACTTGTATTCTCACTTGCAAAATGGTTAACAGCAAGTGCATTATTTTAACACGCGGCAGATATGTTGCAGACATTTCTGCGACTGAAAATCTGTACCATACATGTAAATGGAGTGGTTTCTGTAGTATGTGCATGGATTTCTGCAATCCCCATTCAGATGAATAGGACATTCACAGAAATTTCTGCAACAGATCTGCCGTGTGTGAATAGACCCTTTATATTTGAATGCTTGTAGAATATCGGGTTTTGGTATTGTTTTCTGTTGAGTGCAGATGACTTTAGGTTTACGATAAGGGTACGTCCATGGGAGGTGGGTATTTGCTGCCTGCCAAAAATTCCACAGTAAAAACAACTCGACAAATCATGCTGATTTTGGTGCAAATTTTCCTCTTCGGAAAACACTTAGAGGCTCTGTCACCACATTATAAGTGGCCTATCTTCTACATAATGTGGTCGGCGCTGTAATGTAGATTACAGCAGTGTTATTTATTTAGAAAAACTATCATTTTTGACGCAGTTATGACCTATATTGGCTTTATGCTAGTGAGTTTCTCAATAGACAACTGGGCGTGTTTTACTTTTTGGCCAAGTGCGCGTTGTACAGAGGAGTGTATGGCAAGTGCGCGTTGTACAGAGGAGTGTATGACGCTGACCAATCAGTGACCAATCAGCGTTATACACTTCTCTCCATTCATTTACACTGCACTAGCGATATAGCTATATCGCTATGTGCAGCCACGTAAACACACGAACATTACTGCAGTGTCCTGACAATGAATATACATTACCTCCAGCCAGGACGCGATGTGTATTCAGAATCCTGACGACTTCTCTGTGATTTACAGCACAGCACAGCGAGATCTCTGTCATTTACAGTGAGAAGTGCAGAGAAGTGGTCAGGATTCTGAATACACATCACGTCCTGGCTGGAGGTAATGTATATTCATGGTCAGGACACTGCAATAATGTTAGTGTGTGTGTACGTGTCTGCACATAGCGATATAACTATATCGCTGGTGCAGTGTAAATGAATGGGGAGAAGTGTATGACGCTGATTGGTCAGCGTCATACACTCCTCTGTACAACGCCCACTTGGCCAAAAAGTAAAACCAGCCCAGTTGTCTATTGAGAAACTCATTAGCATAAAGCTAAAATAGGTCATAACTCAGTCAAAATTTATCGTTTTTCTAAATAAAAAATACTGCTGTAATCTACATTACAGCGCCGATCACATCATGTACAAGATAGGCCACTTATAATGTGGTGACAGAGCCTCTTTAAGCTTATAAGAAAAACAGAAACCGCAAAAAAAATCCTAGTATACTCCCCTCCTCTGGCGCATCTCTTGTCCCCTGACGAGCACAGAATCGCCAGGGGAGTTGTGTGTGTTTTTTCAGGACTAGGGGATTTTGGTAATCTTCAGCAAAATCATGAACACAAGGATTTTTCTGCAGGTCAATTTCCACAATAAAAAATTTCTCCGCGTGTGGATGAGATTTGTTAAAAATCGTATCCACTTTGCTACTGCTATATTCCGCTGCTGATTTTCCATCCAATAATCACGACTAAAAATCTGCAGCAATTCCTTTATGTGTAGACGTAGCCTAAAGCTGGCCATTGACATGAGTTTATTCATGGTGGTTTTCTGGCAATCTTGTCTATGGGACAGCTTTAGTGTTAGGGTATGTTCACACGGCCTATTTACGGACGTAATTCGGGCGTTTTTGCCCCGAATTACGTCTGAAAATAGCGCCTCAATAGCGCTGACAAACATCTGCCCATTGAAAGCAATGGGCAGACGTTTGTCTGTTCACACGAGGCGTATATTTACGTGCCACTGTCAAATGACGGCGCGTAAATAGACGCCCGCGTCAAAGAAGTGACCTGTCACTTCTTTGGCCGTAAATAGAGCCGTTATTCATTGACTCCAATGAATAGCAGCGCTAATTACGCCCGTAATTGACGCAGCGTTCAAGCGCCTGCACATGCCGTTACGGCTGAAATTACGGGGATGTTTTCAGGCTGAAACATCCCCGTAATTTCAGCCGTTACGGACGCTCTCGTGTGAACATACCCTTAGACTTCTCGCATCTGGGAAAATGGAATGAATTGTATTTCAACCTGTCCAATCCTATTGCTTACCCTGAGATAATTGATAGTTGTCCTGCCGCCACTTATCTCAATTTCTATCATAAAAATAACGTGCTTTCAGGCTGAGCCAAATGGACTACTTCATGGGGGAGTCACGAGAACTCTGCACAGAGGCATTACTACCAATGGTTTAGTTCTCTAAATAACCCTCAGTGCAAAATATATTCATAATTTTTAATATATTCATTATATAAGATGATTTCCGGATAGCACTTTAATAACAAATGCACTTTAAAGGACATTTTACTCCTGTAGAGTTGTTGAGCGTATAACTTGACTATTGTCTTAATACGCAGGAAAGACATTATTTGCAAGAGTAATGTTCAAATGTAAGAAATTTTCCATAAAAATTCCTAACATTCACGGGTTTAATAGCAATTCTATTCTCCGTGAGATTTGTTTTATTCGTTGTTTGAACTAACCAGATACAATTCGGTATGTAGTATCTCCAGTAATAATCATCACTACCCTAGCAGAACCTTCTATACAGACTAGACTCCCCCATAAGCTTTTTGCCGCGATTTTGCATTGACATTTAAGCTCGGTTATTACTTTAGGTAGTAGCTCTGACAAATAGATGACATTGTACCTACCATATGGACACCATATAAAAGTAAGATATTCTATTCTGCAGTATACACAAGACTGTGATGTCAGATCTCTGACATGTTCTTGTGTCCTATATTCAGTATGGAGTACAAATTGTTCAAATCTTCTACTAGGCTTTTGCATTAGGGTATGTTCAGACATTGCGGATTTGTCTGCAACATATTGACAGTACAATGCTATCAAAGAGTGTTTCTACAAAATCCCATTCACCTAGATTTGAAAATGTGCAGCATGCCTATTATGTTTTGGACTTACACAGCGGATTTCACCCCCTGCATTGTAAAGGGTGAAATCCACTGCAAAATCGGCATGTAACACATGTCTGCAGTGTCTGAACATACCCTTAGTACTAAATTTGTGAGCCACATCTAGCTTGGTCATGAGCCACGTGGGTCTCGCAAGGCATTCTCTGGGGGACCACCATTCACACAATACGATATACGTCAACACATTGTATACCCTGAATTGGCAAATTAATAATTGGATTCCAAAGGGTCCTAAGCAAGGCTTATCTACACAATGAGTGAGACATTTGCTGTGGCAATAAATGTGCACTACTACTTTCTACATACGGCACCATGTGTTATTTAACAAGAAAATGCGGATGCTACATCTGGTCACCATCCCACTTTATAGAGCAGCAGACCGTGCAGAGGATTCACAATATGTCTAATAAGATGAGGCATATCGGGCCTGAATTATAGAAACCTAGTTCGGACATGATCTGAAGATTTTGGCCTAAACTCCATTGTGCTGGTTTTGTGGTCACATGCTCTGTTATTAAAGGGAAACTGTCACCAGCATTTCACCTACTAAACCTGCAATACCTGGTGGAAGTGGGTGAAAAATCCTTTCTATATAACCTATAATTATCTTCTAAGTATGCTCTGTGCTTTTAGTATTCAGTTTTAGAGTGTTCCTGTGCTGTATACTAATAAACAAAGTCATGTCTTCGTTTGAAAATAGTCATATCTTCTTTCCCCAAGCCTTTCCAATTTAACCCCGGCTCCTTACTTTTGATTGACAGCTCTTCGCCTCCCCCAAGCACACACAAAATCCCACGCTTGCGCATCGATGTCCTAGTGTGTGTGCACAATGGTACACCATAGCGGCGCATGCGCTGTAACTAGATTAAATGCCCAAATGAAGCAGGGAAGGGTGTCGGACTATACATGACGGGCATGTGCGCGCTTTCTCCGATAACGTTTCGGCATTCAGGACGGGCCAGTTTTTGGTGGTGGGCCGGCATAAGATGAGGAACAAACGAGACTGCCGCATTATTACCATAAAAGGCGCAAAGTTTTTGCAGACCGTTCTTTACGGTTGAAGGAGGAATTTAGGAGAGGGGATAAGGGCAATAAACTTTTGACACAGCAGCCAGTGAGGGGTGAGTAGAGTTCAATAGTTGAAATGCTGGTGAATGTGTCGCTAGAAATAATTTTTTTCTTTCAGTTAAACAATTAGTATTTGAGTGATTCCACATTGTTTTCATTTTTTTTTAAAGTTTTTCACAAGTCAGGAAGTATTATAAATTAGATTCTAATTTATAACATTAACATGTGCTGGGTACTAGAGGGAGCAGTTCCCAAAATTGCAGAATGGTCACTGTGGTAAAGCAACCTAATTGATTTATGCTGCAAATTTGGGGTGGACACACTCTCCTCTAGTGTCCTCACACAATCCCCCCTCCCTTCTTCTGGCTAGTGCCAGGAGAAGGAAGGGTTTGAATCTTCAAACCTCCTACACTGTGTGCTGCCGTTTTCTGAGCGACTGCACAGTGTAGGAGGATTAGATACAGGGCTCAACAGACAATATCACACTAACATATATGACCTGCCTCCGCTGGTCTACGCTCCTATTCCTTTGCGCCTGAACATATGGCCGGAAGCCGTGGCCGGAAGTAGTCATCTTACTGTCCGGCAGCGGCTTGCGGTCCACATGAAAATGGCTCCAGATTTCGCTCTGCGAACCAGCTTAGTTTTGGTCTGTGTGGGAGCGGCGCATGCGCCGTTCCCACACAGACGGCGTACACTTCTGAGAATGGAACGGCTCCCGTTCGCATTCTCTATGGGGTTGTATGTGCCGTATTCCATCTCTGTATGTGTCGTTAATCGACACATACAGAGATAAAAAAAAAATGTTAGCCCTATAGAGAAGTAAAAGTTTGAACACAGTAAAAATTAGAACGTGACAACACAAATAAAAGTTTTGTTTATATTTTATTAAAAGAAATATAATAAAAAAAAAATCATGACCCCTTCCATTTTAAGCTGAAGCAGCGGGATGTGTGATCTATTGTGCGTGATCAGGATGGTTAGAGAACTAGATGTACCTACAAAAGGTCACACGGTCTTCTAGATGAAATGAGAGTCGCATTGTTATTTTATAGGCTTTTTCTCTTGTATATGATGATTAATTCTGTAAGAATGCCACTTCATTATAGGCAAACATGGCAAAAGCATGTACACAATGATACATTGCAGTTATTTACTGTAGACCAGTGCCATGGTGGGGAGGTGTCATATATACATACACGTAATTGTGAATAAATCTATCACGCAAAGACTGAATAAGCTTACAGAATGTGCACTATACTTAGTCATTTTTACATTTTTTCATGGGGTATAGGTCATCTTAACTGAGTCATTCAATTCCATTTTAGAGTAAAATTGAGAGACCTATTTCTACACTTTTTCATAATTAAGCACATACTAATATTACTTACCACTATGATCACACTTGCGTTGCGGATTACGTACATAACAGATGCCACAACGCTCTGCCGCATCCGTCGTACAACTGATACCACATTGGCGCCCGACAGATCCCATTGACTTAAAATGATGTCTGACGTTTTGACTGAATTTATTACGCTGCATGCCAATTTGATGGATTCGGCATTGAAGCCTCAGTTGCAGATGTGAACAGATACGAAGCGTGTGTAAAGAAATTAAAATTTCTTGTTGATACTGATTTTTAAAGGACAGTCCAAATATCGGTGGTTGTTCCAATATCCATCACCCTTTAAAGGTTTAATGTTTCCTTTTAAAGCGTTATGTGGGGACTGAGAAGTATTGGCAGTGTACTCACTGCAGTATGGGAGTACACTCGCTAATATACATTCTGGTACCCCTTCGCGCTGATTTATGAAATTTTAATCGATTTTTGTAGTGCTGGTGGCGGACCGGAAGTCTTCCTTCATGACAACACGACTCTTCTTCATGTGACCGGCACCGCTGTACTCTATGTACGAGCAGTAGTACAGCTGGGCCGGTCTCATGACTAAGAGTCGTGTTGTCATGAAGGAAGACTGTGCAACTAGACTTCCGGTTCCCCGCCAGCGCTAAGCCTGACGGGGGACCGGAGTGTATATTAGTGGGTGTACTCAAATACTGCAGTGAGTACACTAATACTTTACAGTCCCCACATAACCCCCTTAATGCAGGTATATAGGTTTCCTGTTGGCAGAATGTATCATGTTCTAGCACTACAGTTTTGCGTTCTCCTATTTATTGCTATATTTGTCATTAAAGAGAATCTGTCCGCTCTCCTGACATGTCGTTTTTTTTTTTTTAGTAAATAGTTGTATTCCCCATGAAATAACAATCTTTAAAAAGAACTGCTTTGTATTGTTCCTGTTATTCTTTTTGGAAATGTAGGAATGAATTGACAGCTGGGTGTTAGCTAGCGTTGCACTTGTCAATGTGTCTGACTGTGTAGGTGCTCCCCCCGATTGACAAGGGGAATAGTAACATCCATTTGTCCTTCTTTAAGCTGAAGTTTTACTATGTTCTTCTCTCTGAAAATAGATCAATTGATTGCTGTTTCTTTTCTTTAGACTGAACATATACAGACACTGGAATTGCCTTCTTGGTACCCAGTTATCAAGCAGGAAGATGATGGCACCAGCCGACCACATTTGCTGCATCCAAGGTAAAAAAAAAAAAAAAAAAAAAGGCTGCATAAATAAGACAGTCTAAAATTTATATTGAAAAAAATTCTTCTTCTAGCTAGCAAATGAATCTATAATAAACTGTTACTTCGTTTCTGCCTTTACCATAAGATGGGCATTGTAAAGCTCCAGTGACTTGTATTTCAGCTCACCTCCTGCTCGCTCAACTCATTACCTTTTACCCTGCAGCTACGAATATCAGCTGGCAGCCTATTGGCAGGACCGTCCATGGGGATACGACACTAGGGAGTCCCGCATCAGTACTGCTGAAGCTCACTGTCTTGGGAGATTCTGCCCTTAAGCTTTCTCTTTCTAAAGTTCCTTCTCAGATTCAAATAATTGTATTGGTCTTCTAAGCCCCGAGCATCTGATATTTCATCTAGCAAAGTGCTGAACAAAACGACCGCGTGTTTAGACCACTATTCAGCATCTTTTCCTGCACATAAGGTTTTGGGTTATTGAGGTTATAGGGGGTGCTTGCTATGTGGGTGATGCTGGTTTTCATAGCAGTCATAAGTAAATATCAAATAGATATAAAAGAAATGTATATTAGTAAATTAGCAGGAGTTCCATTTAATCAAGCTTATTAGGGAATTGCATGAATAACATTTGCCAAATATAAAGTTTTCTATTATTGGAGCCGCTTGCTTGTCTAGATGGATAAACTTGCTATGAGAAACATTCACAAAGTATGCACTTCAGAACAGGATACGCAATGCAAAAATGGTCTATGCTTTGATTATTTTAAATATATCATATATAATGGTCAAAATCACAAAGAAAATATTCACCGTAGTGCCCAAATGCATAATCTACAGGATTTAAAAGCTCATTATCCCATGAACAAATCTATCCATACAGAGACCACGCGAGGAGGAAGATCAAGTGGTTTGAAACGCCATTTCCTCGTCGTGGAATCTCCCTTTGTCCGTGGGATAATGAACTTTTGTAGGCACTACTGGTGAATATTTTCTATCTGATTTTTAGCATTATATATGTTCTATTTGAAATGATCAAAGTATAGAACATTTTTGCATTCAGTATCCTGTTTTGAAGTGTATACATTGTAAATGTTTGATACTTTGTAGGAATGAGAGAATCCACCGTAGTTGCCCTGGAATATATTTTGGTTAAAACCTTTTTATACATTGGAAAAACCTGCAAGGGATTTCACATTTGGCATGGTTTGTCTGCAGACCTCTAACAGAATGCAGACTGCTGTTTATGGCCTATGTTCCTTCAGTGTATTGCAGGCTGTCTGCCAGGCAATGGACGGAATGTGGAATTGTCTGCAGCCCTCCCTGTGTAGTATCGGATTGCCCCTACTGTTGCATAGTAACATATATTATATTCTTTTTTTTGAAGTTTTGGTTGTCCAGCAGAAACACATTATAGATAGACAGACTGACTGTGTTAGGCTTTGTTCACTTCTGCGTCATTGCAATGGTCCGTCGGAGCTTTCCGTCGGAACGGAGCCCTGACTGACACAAACGTAAACCAGAGGTTTCCATCACCATTGATTTCAATGATGACGAATCCGGTGCCAATAGTTTCCATTTTGTCTCCGTTGTGCAAGGGTTCCGTCGTTTTGACGGGATCAATAGCGCAGTCCACTATGGTATTGATTCCGTCAAAATGACGCAAACCCTGCTCGACACTGAGATACTGAAACCATTAGCACCGGATCCGTCACCATTGAAATCAATGGTGATGGTAATGGAAACCTTAGGGTCAGTTCACACGGAGTGTTTTTACACGTTTTTTGACGCGGAAACCGCGTCGGAAAACGCGGCAAAAGACAGACGAAAATGCCTCCCATTGGTTTCAATGGGAGGCAGAGGCGTTTTTTACCGCGAGCCTATCTTTGGGCGTTTATGTCTCTGACCTCCCATTGACGTCAATGGGAGGCAGAGAAAGCGTATACTGCGTCGTTTTTTTGCCCACGGTGCTCAATGGCCGCAGACAAAAAACACAGCGAAAAACGCTGCGACGTGCAGTCAGAGCAAAATCTGCCTCAAAATTTTGAGGCAGATTTTCTGCCTGCAAAAAAATCGCTGTGTGAACCCAGCCTTAGGTTTCTGTTTCTGTCAGTCAGGGCCCCGTTCCGACGGAAAGCTCTGACGGAACGGAACCCTGGCGCAGATGTCAACGAAGCCTAAGCCTTTTGCCCTGAATTCCCCTTCAGCCCAGTGGCTCTCCTGATGGAGAGGAACAGCATTTATGCTTAAAACGTTGGCATCTTGCTTTGCAAAATAATAAACTGAAGTGTTATACAACGTTCGTTTAAAATAGAAAGGGACGTGACAAACGTCTGTACTTCTTTATTAGGTTGACATAACACCTTTCATTTTGTAACTGCTGCGCTTGCTCTCAGTTCATCTTTTCTCTCCCTACAATGCTTAGATCAAGCATTAAAATGCATTAGGGAAATAAGCATAATCCTGTCAAAGCTGATAGACTGAGAAGTTGCTAGTACATCACTGTCTCAAACGCCATCTCGTACGTAACCTATTCAATTCAACTAATAAATGTTGAACGCCTCCAAACATCTGCCCATTGATTTTAATGGAAAAAAAGGCGTTCAATTCCATTCCTATTTAAAAATGGCGCGTAAACAAACGCCCCGTAAAAAAGAAGTGAATCACTTCTTGAGCCAAAAACGTTTTGCTTAAAAAAAAACGGCTGAAAATCAAAGGCTGTTTTCCCTTGAAAACGACTCCGTATTTTACAGCCGTTTTTGTTAAGCGTGTGAACATAACCTTAGACTTTCAAAGAAGCTCTCCATAGAAAAGTCTGAAACTGTAGTGACCATTTTGGAGAGCGGAAAATGGGGGTGGTTGCAACTTTTTGTCAGTATGCATGTTCACACGGCTTATTTTCGGCCGTTATTTGGGCCGTAAACAGACGAAAAACCGGAAAGCAGAACGCCTCTAAACATCTGCCCATTGATTTCAATGGTAAATAAGGCGTCCTGTTCCGACAGGGCTTTTTTTCCCAAAACGGCTGCAAAAAAAAGTGCGTGTCACTTCTTGAGTCGATTTTGGAGCAGTTTTTCATGGAGTCTATAGAAAAACCGCTCCAAAAACGTCCGTAAAAAAACGCTGCGATTAACGCGAGTTTGATTAAAAAACGTCTGAAAATCAGGAGCTGTTTCCCCTTGAAAACAGCTCCGTATTTTCAGACGCTTTTGGTTAAGAATGTGAACATACCCATAGAATTATCAAGCCGTCAGTGAGTGGGCAGCATTTAACTTGTGCAGCACATTGCTGTATGACTGGGTAGTTCTGATTGGTGATATCACACCAGTGAGGCCCTGTTCACACAGAGTGTTTTTGCAGGCAGAAAAATCTGCCTCAAAATTCCTTCAGTAACTTTGAGGCAGATTTTGACCTGCCTGCACAGTCTTTGCCGTGTGTTTTGCTACATTTTTCGGCCAAAAACGCTTTCTCTGCCTCACATTGATATCAATGCGAGGTCAGAGACGGAGACGCCCGAAGAAAGGGCATGTCCCCTTTTTCCCGTGAGCATTTTTTTCTGCTCGCAGGAAAAAAACTCCCCCGCCTCCCATTGAAATCAATGGAAGGAGATTTCAGCCGTTTTTTGCCATGGTTTCCGTGGCAAAAAACTGTGTGAACAGGGCCTAAGGGCTCCTGACTTTCTCTGTTCAGAACTAACTAATACAATTTGAAGGCATTATTAGTACTCACTTAGGTTTTTGCCTTGTAGCACATTAACCTATACAAAGCGGTTTGTGTAACATTTATTTTATGGTGGTTATACCTCAGTTTTCCACATACTCCGTGATCACACTGATCAAGATTATTTTAGATACTGATTTCAAAATACAGTATATGGAGTTTAGATTTTAGGCCAGGCCAGCAATTGTTCAGCAACAAGAGAATCCATGGATGATATATTCATGTGTTTCCTGTTATTAAAGAGGCTCTGTCACCAGATTTTGCAACCCCTATCTGCTATTGCAGCAGATAGGCGCTGCAATGTAGATAAGAGTTACGTTTTTATTTTTTTAAAAACGAGCATTTTTGGCCAAGTTATGACCATTTTTGTATTTATGCAAATGAGGCTCGCAAAAGTCCAAGTGGGTGTGTTTAAAGTAAAAGTCCAAGTGGGCGTGTATTATGTGTGTTACATCGGGGCATTTTTACTACTTTTACTAGCTGGGCGTTCTGACGAGAAGTATCATCCACTTCTCTTCAGAACGCCCAGCTTCTGGCAGTGCAGACACAGCCGTGTTCTCGAGAGATCACGCTGTGTCGTCACTCACTTCCTGCCCCAGGTCCTGCATCGTGTCGGCCACATCGGCACCAGAGGCTACAGTTGATTCTGCAGCAGCATCAGCGTTTGCAGGTAAGTAGCTACATCGACTTACCTGCAAACGCTGATGCAGAATCAACTGTAGCCTCTGGTGCCGATGTGTCCTCACTCGTCCGACACGATGCAGGACCTGGGGCAGGAAGTGAGTGACGATACAGCGTGATCTCTCGAGAACACGCTGTGTCTGCACTGCCAGAAGCTGGGCGTTCTGAAGAGAAGTGGATGATACTTCTCGTCAGAACGCCCAGATAGTAAAAGTAGTAAAAACGCCCCGATGTACGCACATAATACACGCCCACTTGGACTTTTACTTTAAACACGCCCACTTGGACTTTTGCAAGCCTCATTTGCATAAATACAAAAATGGTCATAACTTGGCCAAAAATGCTCGTTTTTTAAAAATAAAAACGTTACTGTAATCTACATTGCAGCGCCGATCTGCTGCAATAGCAGATAGGGGTTGCAAAATCTGGTGACAGAGCCTCTTTAAACTGGCTCACGCTTAAAGTCAATTGTATTAGTTGGAGAATTTAGTCACATTTCTAATGACGAAAATATTCGTTTATCTCCAAAGAGGTTAAGATGCTGCACGGAGAGCCATAGCGCCTGTGGACGTCCAACATCATGAATGGCCAACTATGATATCTTCTAATATGTCCGTGTAATGTGTCAGAAGGTTGTAATGAAAATGGATTTTCCATGTAAAGCTGAACATACGCTAGAGATTTAGCACTCTTAGCCGATTGGCGGCGCTTTACCCATCACACTAGCGTGACAGATGTCAACTGAAAACAGATAGTGTTGGAGATATATCAAAACTGCTGCAAAGGAAAAGTGGAGTAGTTGCCCATGGAAACCAATCAAGTTGCTGCTTTCATTTTTCAGAAAGCCTCTGAAAAATTAGGTGGAATCTGATTGGTTACCATGGGTAACTACTCCACTATTCCTTGGCTCCAGTTTTTATATATATCCTCCAGTATCTGAAAAAGTTGATCTGCCTGCCTTTTTTTGGTTGTTGGTTTCTTTTGCTGAAAAGTCGTTCATGCCAAACAAAGATTTTTTTTATCCAATCAATATAAGCGGAGACCAGGCCAAAGATCAAGGCAGAGATCGATCAGCGATTAGTCGTTTTATTTTGTGGCACTGTTGTCCAAACTAACAACCTTCACAGACGAACTATGAATGACAAGTTGTTCAGCGGCTGCCTGAAATCACTAATGTATGTAATTCTATTTGCCAATGTATCGTCAGCCTAATTATTACATGTCGATTTATCCATCTTGTGTTCTTTCCTTCCTACTTGGTCTTTCTTTTTCTCCCTCCCTCTCAACTTGCTCTTACGTTTTTTCCGTTTCACACGGTACAAGGCCTAAACTTCTCATGCATTGAGGTTTTACAGTAGACACAATCATACGGGATTGTAGAATTACTTATGTTTTTTGCATGAATTGAGTGGTTGAAAATAATGCTTTTACCATGAGCTGTGAGATCAGGTGGAGCAATCGCTATTTTGTTACAATTTCAGATTGATCACCTTTCTAATCTTTGAGAAAAACGCCAAAAAAATGTCTACTGAATGAATTTGTTCGGTTGCAGGCGAGTTATGAGTTCATGCTGCTAACAAATCTCCCTTAGCGTACGCCTGTATCCCGCCCGCCCCGAACATTCTAGCTAATATTCCACGCGGACTACCTGCAGTGAGACGAAGACAGTCTATAAATATTAATGAATTAAATGAAGTCTAAATTAGATTATATTTTATAAGTCAGTGAACGCTGATGATTACATAGTTATTATTTATCTGGAAGTGCAGGGAGAATAAAGCAATTTAATTTATGTCCTTCTGACTGCACAGGAAAAACAGTCCTGCTTATTGTTATAGCAATATTTCTACTTAAAGGGAACCTGTCACCAGCATTTCACTTATTCCTCACTGGCCGCTGCTATCAGAAGTTCATTGCCGTTATCCCCTCTCCTAAACTCCTCCGACTGTAAATAACGGTCTGCAAACATTTTGCGCCTTTTATCGTGATAATCCGGTGTCCCTTTGTGCGCACACACCAGGGGAGGACATCAATGCACAAGCGCGGGATTTTGTGTGCTGGGGGGAAGACGAGGAGCTGTCAATCAAAAGTAAGGAGGCGGGGAAAACTCTGAAAGACTTGAGGAATGAAGATATGACTCTTTTCAAATTAAGATTTTACTCTTTTCAAACGAAGATTTGACTCTCTTATGCTCATTAGCATACGGTGTGGGAACACTAAAAAACTGAATACTAAAGCTACAGAGCCGACTAAGAAGATAATTATAGGTTATATAGAAATGATTCTTCACCCACTACCACCAGGTATTGCTGGTTTAATAGGTGAAATGCTGGTGACAGGTTCCCTTTAAAGAAGTTCTCCACCTAGAACAATCCCTACTGTTAGAAGGGTCCCTTGACAATAAACTGATTACAACATATCCCTCTGCTGAGATCTCCAAAGATCAGATTAAATATGTGAGGGAACCTGACACTAAAGTAGTTGTCCGAGAGATGAATAATAAACCAGACATAACTCGCGTATTAAATCCCCTGCCGCTCCAGCGCCGATACTTCAGTGGTGTTCGCCAGTCTTTGTTGACGTCCCTGCTTCAATGACGTGCAGCTGATCAAGTGATGATGCAAGCAAGAACACCACATTAATTTAATTGTTGGGTAATGTTTGGTTTTGTTTGATCACCTCTCCTGCTTCCTTTATCCCCATACAGTACAATGTAACTGGAGCTAAACGGGTGCCGATCGACGTGCTATTTCGAGGATTCTTTACGGTCAGGAATCTGCCGCTGTAAAAGGACCTTTCCTCTCGAACAACCCCTTTAAGTGTTGAATTTCACTGTACTGCCACCACGGGATAAATTAAGCATTACAGTGACCATTAATCAATGGGTTGTCTATGTAATGCAGGACAGGTCCCCCCTGAGTGAGAAACGCTCTTTGTAAGCGCTCTCCACTCTAGCTAAAAGATGAGGATCCAGAACAGGGGACCCCCTATAATAACTCAGAATTCCCTAAAAGAGTATATAAAAATTGGTTTTCTAAACTGGACCACCCCTTTAAAGTGGTTGTTTATTTGGTTTTATGCAAAGTAAAGTTTGCCCATTGCATACAATTTTCTAATATAATTTCAATTCCTTACCATGTTCAAGATCTTCTTGCTGGCAATGAATGTAAATATTTGTTTACACTAAAAGGTTGCAAACCTATCCTGATGTAGTCCTGCTAACAAGGGTTTCTTTTTTTTTTTACAGCACAAATCTGTCATATCCTGGACTCTATGATTAAGGCCTTATTCACACGGACGTGTCAGTTTTGCGCACGCAAAAAACGCTGTGTTTTGCGCTCGCAAAAGGTCCGTGTGTCAGCATATGATGCGTGGCTGCGTGATTTTCGCGCAGCCGGCATCATGATGACACTCTGGTTTTATGTTTTCATTCATAGTTTTTACTACTGTAGCGCGCATCACGCGCGGCACCCGGAAATGCTTCCGTGTGCCGAGCGCGATTTGCACGCACCCATTGACTTCAATGGGTGCGTGCAGTGCGAAACCTGGGCAAATCTAGGTGATGTCGTGAGTTTTAAGCAGCGCACATACGCTGCGTGAAATTCACTAACAGTCTGAACGGCCCCATTGATTAACATAGGTCCATGCGACGCGCGTGAAAATCACGGGCATAGCACGGACGTATAACACATTCGTGTGAATAAGGCATAATTGTAACAAGCAATCCGGTTAGTAATCAGGCCTAGGTCAAGATGGGTTTTCAGCCTCCGTGTATGCACTGTATATACTATGTATATACGGATACATGATGATAAAGCTGTATTTACGAATTTTTATTTACTGTTTTTCTGCGTGGATACAGCACAAAATGATTATTTAACAATATTTTTATCTCCCTACTTTTTCAGTTACTATCTCTACATGTACGATAAAGTGGTGGCGCCAAATGTGTCCCTTTCTTCTGCTGTGTCACAATGTAAGGACTCCAAACCTATAAGAAGAGAAGTAGAGATAAACAAGCAGGCCGTAGCAGAGTCTGAAAACCAGGCCCGGAGCACAAAACATAGATCATCTACCTCATACCCTGACCTCTCCATGGAGGAGCAGGAGAGGGCAGATCTGAAAACAGATAGACAGTCCGTTAATAAACAACGTAAGTAAAGCATGTGAAGCAGAACCCATGTTCCTCCGAGGAATAGTGCGCGATGCCCTGATTAACAGCTTACTTTTCTGTTGATATGGGGAATTATCTTCATGATTGTTTTGCTGTCCCTAAGGATGTGACAAATGTGATAAGACATGGAAACTGCCATTCAGCTGAGCTGGAGACACGGTAGCTGAGAGATGTTGAATGATGTTATGGTCACTTTATTAACCTCTCAAACATCAGTACAAAATACATCTTTTTACTGCTGAAAAGGCTCTTTTAGGGAGCACAAAGGTTAATGTGCCACACGCTATGAAATGATGTTTAGGTGCCAAATGAATTGGTATTCAGAACAAACGCCATATTTATGAACAAATTCTCCTCCGTTCTGAAGACGTTCTGTCAGCTCTTTTCTCTATTAATAATGTTGTTTTTCGGTCCAGTATTAATAGCGGTGGGAGCTTTGTTTTTATGACGCAGAGCTTCACTAGGGGGAGTTTATGTAGTGGCGTCTGCAGACAGATTTTAGAAATGAATTCTTGTTTATTCATGGGATTTGGCGCTCTTCATCTACCACTTTAGGCATACGTCTGGTCCACAGAATTCTATGGGAGCGCTACGGTATATGCCTGGTACTTTACAGACGTATATTCTGTGTGAACAAAGCCTGAGGCCATGTTTACGCAGTATATTTTTAGGCGTGTTTCATGCTGAAATTAAGCTTTGAAATACGCCTGCAAACCGCTTCCAATGGGATAAAGATGTGTAGTTCATACAAGGCGTATTCTTTCACGTGATGAATAAAAAAAAAAAATGCTGTTTTAAAATATGGCACTTTAAAAAATTTTTTTTTATATTGACACGTGACTGTCACTTCTTGTAGCGTTTAATGAGCTGAGTCTTTACCATTGACACTTCAAAAACCACTGTGATAATACGCCTCTAAATAACGCTTCAAGCCTGCGTGCAAAATGGAAAAACGCTTTGTAAAATCTACTAGTAAAACACCTAGATTTTACAGTCTGTTTTCTCTTGAAATCAGTCTATTTTTTTTGCCTGAAAATATCCTGTGTGAACATGGTCTTAGTGACCGCATTGATACATGGCCTTTCTGTTAGGGCACATTGAAATGGTTGTGCATTTTTCCCATTTTGACTTCTTTTCACTAAACTGTATGCAGGAGAATCTGGCGGTTGGTGTAGTTTTAAGGTGGTTTTACACGGGCAGATATTTGCCTGTTTACCACCTTTAACATTCGCTGATTGTCAGTAAAGCAGGTCGATCAGCGCTCGTTTGCAACCTTCAAAAAGGAGCCGAGATCGGGTGAATAATCGTTTGTCCCCTTTAAAGTTTTTTTCGGCAGCACATACCGCGTTCACCATTTTTATGTCCATATAAAAGATCCGATCAACTGACGAACAAATGTTTTCTCGTTCATTGGCTGATCGCTGCCCTGTTTATCGGCAATAAAACGTAAATGAGCGTTCGTACAAACGCTCGTTCACCCGATTGTTGGCCCGTGTAAAGGGGCCTTTAGGTTAGGACGAATCTGATTGTTTGTGTTGCCGTTCTAAAGCTTGGAGGTCACTAATATTACGTCCTAATTGGAATGTAGTTGTTTTTAAAAATAAGAAATCACAGGCTAATGGGTGATAAACACAATGAAGTATATTCTTTTCAAACATTAATCCTGTTTGTCCTCGTTGTTTGCAGAGATTATTTGAGATGGCTGCATTGAGGAGTTCTATTTATAGGCTCGCCTTGTGAATCTCGTGACACCGCTCACATTATCTCTGCCCTGTTGTATACTCCGCTACAGTAAAAGATAAACCACATGAATGGTATTACTGTATTTGCTGGTTTACGGTTCACTTTATGAACAGCGGCATGTAGCTGAAAAAGATTTATTAAACAATCACAGGCTATAAAAGATGTAGAGAATCTAATGCTCCCAACGTTCTCCCTTTATTGCATTCCCAATATCCCTGTGCCGGGAAGGACCACCATTTAATCTTCGTCCACAAATGCTGTAAAATCGATAGACTGTATAGTACGAAAATGTATGTTAATCCATTTATTTTCAGCTTGCTCTATCCAACCCAAAGTACAGTAACATTTCTGTGGAGGGCTGTAAGTGTTCGGACGCACTCAATAATTTTGTTTGGGCTTGTGCACATACGGTAGCCCCACTATTCAGTATACATGGAGTTAAAAAGATTACTTCTGCTGGTAACTATGAAGAAGCAGGTGGAAAGGAGGCAGCGGAGTGGGAGCTGAAAATCTGTCAAGTGAGGTTTTCCGAGAGTCTGCTGTTCCCCCATTAAAAAAATAATGAACCTTTGTATTACAGTGAAGGAAATAAGTATTTGATCCCTTGCTGATTTTGTAAGTTTGCCCACTGTCAAAGACATGAACAGTCTAGAATTTTTAGGCTAGGCTAATTTTACCAGTGAGAGAGAGATTATATTTAAAAAAAAGCAGAAAATCACATTGGCAAAATTATATATATTTATTTGCATTCTGCACAGAGAAATAAGTATTTGATCCCTTTGGCAAACAAGACTTCATACTGGGTGGCAAAACCCTTGTTGGCAAGCACAGCAGTCAGACGTTTTTTGTAGTTGATGATGAGGTTTGCACACATGTTAGATGGAATTTTGGCCCACTCCTCTTTGCAGATCATCTGTAAATCATTAAGATTTCGAGGCTGTCGCTTGGCAACTCGGATCTGCAGCTCCCTCCATAAATTTTCGATGGGATTAAGGTCTGGAGATTGGCTAGGCCACTCCATAACCTTAATGTGCTTCTTTTTGAGCCACTCCTTTGTTGCCTTGGCTGTATGTTTCGGGTCATTGTCGTGCTGGAAGACCCAGCCACGAGCCATTTTTAATGTGCTGGCGGAGGGAAGGAGGTTGTCACTCAGGATTTGACGGTACATGGCTTCATCCATTCTCCCATTGATGCGGTGAAGTAGTCCTGTGCCCTTAGCAGAGAAACACCCCCAAAACATATTGTTTCCACCTCCATGCTTGATAGTGGGGACGGTGTTCTTTGGGTCATAGGCAGCATTTCTCTTCCTCCAAACACGGCGAGTTGAGTTAATGCCAAAGAGCTCAATTTTAGTCTCATCTGACCACAGCACCTTCTCCCAATCACTCTCAGAATCATCCAGATGTTCATTTGCAAACTTCAGACGGGCCTGTACATGTGCCTTCTTGAGCAGGGGGACCTTGCGGGCACTGCAGGATTTTAATCCATTACGGCGTAATGTGTTACCAATGGTTTTCTTGGTGACTGTGGTCCCAGCTGCCTTGAGATCATTAACAAGTTCCCCCCGTGTAGTTTTCGGCTGAGCTCTCACCTTCCTCAGGATCAAGGATACCCCACGAGGTGAGATTTTGCATGGAGCCCCAGATCGATGTCGATTGACAGTCATTTTGTATGTCTTCCATTTTCTTACTATTGCACCAACAGTTGTCTCCTTCTCACCCAGCGTCTTACTTATGGTTTTATAGCCCATTCCAGCCTTGTGCAGGTCTATGATCTTGTCCCTGACATCCTTAGAAAGCTCTTTGGTCTTGCCCATGTTGTAGAGGTTAGAGTCAGACTGATTAATTGAGTCTGTGGACAGTAGTCTTTTATACAGGTGACCATTTAAGACAGCTGTCTTTAATGCAGGCACCAAGTTGATTTGGAGCGTGTAGCTGGTCTGGAGGAGGCTGAACTCTTAATGGTTGGTAGGAGATCAAATACTTATTTCTCTGTGCACAATGCAAATAAATATATATAATTTTGACTATGTGATTTTCAGTTTTTTTTTAAAATATAATCTATCTCTCACTGGTAAAAGTAACCTAGCCTAAAAATTCTAGACTGTTCATGTCTTTGACAGTGGGCAAACTTACAAAATCAGCAAGGGATCAAATACTTATTTCCTTCACTGTATAGCTACCTTTCGAAAATACTCTTCAGTTTCCCTGCTGCTTCATGTTATTGTGATTCATGCGAATTCGTGATATGATTGTGATGTGGCATCCATAGTGACGTCATGTCATGGCGGCGGCTAGCAGCCACTGCCCAGCACAGCAGTCAATCACATGACATCATACACGGAGGCAAGCAGTGGGAAAACCGAACAATTAAAATTCGGATGAGGGACAGCTTTAGGGAGGATTAGACTTTTTTTTTAATCACACCTTTTAATCATAGTTGCATGTTTACATAGGTTGAAAAAATACACATGTCCATCAAGTTTAACCTTCCTTAGATCAATTAAACATCATTAATTTATTTATAACCCTCTCTGCCATTTGTCATTCGATAAACATCTAGCACTTTTTTAAATGCTTACATAGTATCTGCCATTACTACCGCCTGGGGTAGGGCATTGTATAGTTTAACTCTTCTGAAGGTAAAGAATCCTTTCCTTTTATTGATGTCTAAATCGCTTTTCCCCACTTGTCATAAATGTCCCCTGGTCTTTTGGGCAGTTCTTGGAATTAATAAATCATACAAGTTTTTTGTATTGACCACACACATACTTATAGATGTTAATAACCACATCTAAAGCGTCTGGTTTTTCCTAGTTGAACAAGCCCAATTTTTCTAGCCTCATTGTGTGACCGGATTCACATGGCTGTGTTTGGTCCGTGATATACAGACCGTATGTTGGCCGTATTTCCCGGACGACCACAGTTCAGGGAGCCGGGCTCCTAGCATCATAGTTATCTATAATGCTAGGAGTTCCTGCCTCCAAGTGGGAATACTGTTCTGTACTGAAAACATGATTACAGTATGGACATTATTTTTGCAGAGGGGCAGGGACTCTTAGCATCATGCGTAATTATGATGCTAGGAGCCTGGCTCCCTGAACTGTGGTCGGCACCCGGGAAATGCGGCCGACATGCGGTCCGCGTACCGAAAAGAGATCTCCCATCTCATTTAATAATCTAGTCGTCCGCCTGTGAAACACTTTTTAGCTCTCCTATATCCTTTATACAATGTGGAGCCCAAAATTGAATTCTACATTTGAGATGTGGTCTTACGCAGGAGAAATATTACTTTGGGATCGCAGGTAATCCTGTTCCTGCGATCAAGGTGCCTTACCTGCCACCTTCTTGCCCAGGCTGCAAGCTTATCTAGGTCTTTGTTATATTTTGCAATCAAGTTGAGTTTTTAGTAACCTACAACGTTTTGTATCAGCGAAAATGGACATTTTACTTTTAATCACATCCGCAATGTCATTGATAAAGATATTGAAAAAAATTGGGCCTAACACAGATCCTTGTGGTATGCTACTGTTATCTTTTGCCCATTTTGAGCGTGTACCATTTAGAACGACTTTGTTTTTTGTAACCCATTCTTTACCCATCTACATACATATTTCCTCAGCTGTTAACTGTTTGATTATTTTATTAGAACTCTTATAATAAGACCAACACCGTTCCCCTGGGTCCACTCGTCTCAGTTTAAATGCAGGTTTCCCCACAAATCGCATCAAAACAGCACCGTTTTGTTGCAATTTTACAAACATCAGAGCAAAATGGTGCGGTTTTGCTGCGATTTGCAGCAAAGGATGAGGCATGCTGACCTTAAACCGCAGCATTCAATAAAACGTTGTGTAGGTGGTTATTTATAAAATCCCATTAA
Source organism: Rhinoderma darwinii (assembly GCF_050947455.1). Lineage (NCBI taxonomy): Eukaryota > Metazoa > Chordata > Amphibia > Anura > Rhinodermatidae > Rhinoderma > Rhinoderma darwinii. Next base: position 137,780,403 of record NC_134690.1, read on the forward strand.
TTCACAAACCTCAAGCTACTGTGCTTCCTTTACAAATGCCACACCGATGAATACACTGCATCTGCTTCATGAAGGAGGAGAGGGCACTTAACCAACACTCAGTGACCACTTTATTAGACACTTCATTTCTGCCCATCTGGTCTAATCATGTGGCATCCATTCAATCAATAAAAACATGCAGACCTAGTCAAGGGGTTCAGTTGTTGTGCAGACCAAACACCAGAATGGGGAAAAGTGTAACCGCAGAGTTTGTTTTTTTTTGTGCCAGTCGGGGAAAGGGGTAGGACAGCAAAAACACCTGTTTATTAAAAGCATTTAAAGGGGAATGGCCAGACTGGTTCAAGCTGAAAAGTGATAGTTAGGCTGGATTCACACGAGCACATTATGTCCGTAATGGACGGAACGTATTTCGGCCGCTAATCCCGGACCGAACACACTGCAGGGAGCCGGGCTCCTAGCATCATAGTTATGTACGACGCTAGGAGTCCCTGCCTCGCTGCAGGACAACTGTCCCGTATTGTAATCATATTTTCAGTAGGGGACAGTAGTTCCACGGAGAGGCAGGGACTCCTAGCATCGTACATAACTATGATGCTAGGAGCCCGGCTCCCTGCAGTGTGTTCGGTCCGGGATTAGCGGCCGAAATACGTTCCTTCCATTACGGACGTAATGTGCTCGTGTGAATCCAGCCTTAAAGAGGCTCTGTCACCACATTATAAGTGGCTTATCTTGTACATGATGTGATCGGCGCTGTAATGTAGATTACAGCAGTGTTTTTTATTTAGAAAAACAATCACCGAGACGCTACAGAAGTGGTCAGGAGAATGAATACACATCACATCCTGGCTGGAGGTAATGTATATTCATTATCAGGACACTGCAGTAATGTTAGTGTTTGTGTATGAGGCTGCAGATAGCGATATAGCTATATCAGTATCTGCAGTGTAAATGAATGGAGAGAAGTGTATGACGCTGATTGGTCGCTGATTGGTCAGCGTCATACACTTCTCTCCACAACGCCCACTTGGTCATATAGTAAAACACGCCCAGTTGTCCATTAAGAAACTCATTAGCATAAGGCTAAAATAGGTAATAACTCTGTAAAAAATGATCGTTTTTCGGAATAAAAAAACACTGCTGTCCCCTACATTACAGCGCCGATCACATCATGTACAATATAGGGCACTTATAATGTGGTGACAGAGCCTCTTCAAGCTGACCGTACATATAATATAGCTGTCGAACGAAAACTTGTTTCTATCTACCCCGTCATTCTTATAAACCTGAATGCCCAGCTTGGCAGTTTGCTTGTTTATTCAGTAGAGGAAAGAGAGTCAAGCTGCTGACAGACCCTTCGGACAGTGTCTTACTTTACAATGAAATCCAACTTGCCCCTTCCTTGTTTCCCTTGAGCTCTGCCATCAGATTCGATTGGTGCCGGAACCCATCTACAATGTATATAGATATTGTAGGTATTTACGTTAAGTATAGCTCCAAGTTCACACAGTATATTTTTAAGGTATATTTTAGAGTGTAAAATGCTCGTATTGCACATCTGCAAAACAGCTTCCCATTGATTTCAATGGGAAATACACTGTGTAGTTCATACGCTGCTAAATTAAAAAAAATGCCTTGTAAAAAAGTGACATGTCACTACTTGTGTTCACATTTTCCATTGATATTTAAGAAAAATGCTTAGAGAATCTGTCACCAGGTTTATGTGGCCCTATCTGAGGGCAGCATAAAGTAGTGCCAGAGACCCTGCTTCCAACGCTGTATTACCTACTTATCAGCGTTTAGTTTTTGTGAAAAAAACTTTCTTCAGCATTCGAGATATTCATGAGCTGTGGCTAGCCCCACCCACCAGCTGATGATTGACCGCTTTCTCCCCATACAGTGTATGGGGAAAAAGCAGTCAATCATCAGCTGGTGGGTGGGGCTAGCCGCAGCTCATGAATATCAAGGACTTGCAAGCGCATCATTGAGAGAACTCCTGGCTCGGCTCGAGCTCAGGAGATGAATTTTATGAAAAATATTACCAGGCAAAGGTATACACCGCTGGAATCGGGGTCTCTGGCACCACTTTATGCTGCCCTCCGATAGGGCATCATAAACATGGTGACAGATCATTGGCTCGTTACAGAATGTGTATCAGAGCTGTGTCTAACGATTCCAGCACTTGTGTGTCCATCACATGAAAATGGACAGAATTTTATCCACTGGAAGTAAACAATGGATATTCCTACTAAATAAAAACAAGCAGAGATCTTGAAAACCAGGAAGAATTAATACAAAAAGGATTTTGGAAAATTGTATAACTTTTAATTATACAAAAAATATAACTTTTATGAAGCCGGACATCCCCATTAACAATGCTTTTCTAGATTAAGCTGTTGAGGCTACAAAGGGAGCTCACATGCCCTGGGCTTTTCCGTAGCAGAACCTTTTTCTCCTATCTTTTATGAAATATTAACCATCCAAACTTTATCTATTGTAGAAGCCTGCTCTGGCGATGGGAAGAAAGCCGGTGCAGTCTGTAATAAGGATGATATATGCGAGGATGACAAGAGTCACATTATGGAAGAGGTTGTCAAAACGTTCCTAAAACAGCAAGAAAAATTAAATTACATTTTACAGAAGAAGCACCAAATCCAGATGGTAACTATGGAACTAATAGAAATTGTCAAAGCTTGTAACAGCTGATGTTATATATCTGTACATACTTGCCGTTTTATTGATTTTCTGAAGTTTTTAGCTTTTCATATACAATAGCAGTTGTTAATGCATTGTATTCCAATACACTGTTCTGAAATAAAATGGCATCCCTGTGCAAATCATACAAAAATGCTTCTAGTAGAAAAATGTAGATGGCAAGTGATATGTAAAATGGAAGTGCTAAAACAAATCTTGTACATGTCACTTTGTGGCTGGCATGACCATATTTACCCAGCTTGCTTCTGTAAAGTGATATTCCGATCAGAGACATTTATCGCCTATCGATATACCATAAATGTCTGATAGGATTGGCGCTCCAGAGAGGAGACAACGAGCGGGCAGTGCATGTGAGTGGCCCTTTCCATCGTAGATTATGGGAGTTGTGAAAATCGTAACTGTTTCCGGATCTTCCTTCCCTCATCTCTTCTCTGGAGTGCAGGGGACCCCTTTTCTCCAGATAGTTGTTGAACCCTCACCTATTAGACACTTATTCTATACCGAGAAGTATATTGTATAAATGTCTCTTATGGAAATAGTTTGTTTTAAATTCCACACTTGGGAGTGTTCTAATCGGACAATCTGGCTCTCTTCACTCCACTTCAGAGCAGAAATTGATGAGCATTTTCTGTTGGCTGTTTTTTAGCGCTTACTCTGATTATTAAATTTTTACCATTTTTGTCTCTACACCAGGCAAAGCACTGTAATCTGATGTAGGAAAAAAAATTATTCCACTACATTAAAGAAGCTCCTCTAAGCTGTTAGGGGAGTCAACTCCTTGTTGACTATTTTCAAAGACAACCAGCAGAATTATGATTGCAGCTCTGGGAAGTAATATAGGTTCTAAGAAGAACAAGATTGATAATACAGTGGGGTAGATTTGTTAACACTGACAAATCGTATAAATGGTGCACCAGTCTTTCCCCAGTTAACTGCACGCTGGATTCATCCTGCACCCTGTTGATAAAGTTGCCTCGTATTTCCATAGTTACTCCACTTTTTATTTCAACAATTCTTTAGATAAAATGGCATTTAAAGGTGGATATACTATTTAGATCGGAGAGGATAGTGGCTTGCTTTTGTCTATCCTCTATTTGACTTTAAGATTTTTTTCAATAGGAGGTTGAAATGCTGAGCGGCCCGAAAGTTCTGAAAGAACTCACAGTGGAGCAGCAGAACTTGCAGAAAGAGTTTAAGTGTTTGCAGACCGAACACATGCAGAAGATGGAGGAATTATATGATGAGCAAAGAGACCTGGAGGAGAAGCTCAAACAAGTTAAGAAGCAGAAATGTTCCTGTGATTCCAATGCAGAGCGGGATAAGGAGACACATTATGCAAAGCAGGTGTGCAGGTCTCGCATATACTCTTTTGAATACTTTCACATTCTACATAGTTGTTAGCTTGACATAGTACAAGTGTTTTGCACTTAAAAGCTGTCTAAACCTTTCGTAGCCTTTTTTTTTAGATCTGTAACCCCTTCCCCTTCAGTACTATTACGTCGTGCTGAGCGCATCGTTCGCGCTCAGCTCAGTAATAGTACTGACGTGAGTTAACACGGCGCCATCTTTCCCCGGCGTGTGTTTGAGCTGTTATACCTGCTGTTTCCAACAGCAGACTATCACAGCTCAGTTTGCAGGGACCGATTGTGGAGCTCCACGCCGATTAACCCCAAGGAAGCCGCGTTCAATAGAGATCGCGGCTTAGGGGTTAAGCCACAATCGACGGCCTGCTACATGATAGCGGGCAGCGATGGCTACTATGGCAACCAGAGTCCTAGCAATGGACTCTGGCTACGCCATCGATGGAAGCCTAGTGGGTCCTGACAAAGTCAGGACCCACTATGCTTGCTGTCAGCGAGTAGCTGACCGCTCTAATACAGCATTGTATTAGAATAGCGATCAGGGCCTCCTGCCCTCAAGTCCCCTAGTGGAACAAAGAAAAAAAAAAAAAGGAAAACAAAGTTGTGTAAAAATAAGAAAATAAAAGTGATAAAAGTAAAAATCCCCCTTTTCCCTTATCAGTCCTTTATTATTAATACAAATAAATAAACAAACTATACATAATTGGTATCGCCGCGACAGTAACGGCCTAAGCTACAAAATTATGTCGTTATTTATCCTGCGCGGTGAACGCTATAATAGAAAATAATAATAAACCGTACCACAATCACAATTGTTTGGTCACTTCACCTCCCAAAAAAATAAAATAAAAAGATCAAAATGTCGCATGTACCTAAAAATGGTGCTGATCGAAACTACAGTTCGTTAAGCAAAAAACAAGTCCTCGCACGGCTTTCTTGATGGAAAAATACAAAAAGTTCTGGCTCTTAGAATAAGGTAACACAAAAAGTAAATGATTTTTTACAAAACGTATTTTATTGTGCAAACGCCATAATACGTAAAAAAAAAATTATAAACATCTGGTATCGCCGTAATCGTATCGCCCCGCAGAATAAAGTGAATGTGTCATTTATAGCGCACGGTGAACGCTGTAAAAAAAAAATAGAATAAAAAACAATAGTAGAATTGCTGTTTTTTTTAGTCACCACACCTATTAAAAATAGAATAAAAACTGATCAAAAAGTCGCATGCACCCCAAGAAAACTACAATGAATTCCTCAAGTTCTAGTTTCCAAAATAGGGTCACTTATTGGGGGTTTCCACTATTTTGGCACCACAAGACCTCTTCAAACCGGACATGGTGCCTAATGAATTAAATTAATTACATTTCTACTTTGGTCTAAGTTCCTGTGAAACATCTAAAGGGTTAATAAACTTTCTATATGCTGTTGTGAATACTTTGAGGGGTTTAGTTTCTAAAATGGGATGTTTGATAGGGGTTTCTAATATATGGGCTCCTCAAAGCAACTTCAGAAATGAGCTGGAACCTAAAAATAAATAAAAATGAGGCAATACTTCTTTTCTTACATTATACGGATACTGAGCATTGCCCACCCTGAGATGACCCCAGTTTTGACCGTTTGTATAAACGGAGAACCCCTATTGGACCATTTCAGTGCCCGGATTTACAAAGCATACACGCCCGAGAAGTGTATTTATTGATTAGTGCTTGGCACATTTTAAAGGGAGACTTCAATTCCGCGAGTACCTGCTGAGTAAGAGTTCAAGGTATGGCATGAAGATGTATAAGCTGTGCGAGAGTGCATCAGGGTATACCTACAAATTTAGGATATATGAAGGGAAGGACACCAGTATTCAGCCCCCAGAATGCCCCCTCCCCCTTTACTGGGAGTTAATGCAAAAATTGTGTGGGATTTGGTGCACCCACTGCTGGACCAGGGTTACCACCTCTACCTAGATAATTTTGATACCAGCGTCCCACTCTTCAAGTGCCTCGCTTCCAGAAGAACTGCGGCATGCGGCACTGCTAGAAAAAAAATCTCAGAGGCCTCCCTAAGACACTGCTTGGGCAAACACTCAGAAGGGGTGAGAGCAGGGCACAATCTAGCAGCAACATATTGTGAGTCAAGGACAAGAGAGATGTCACACCAGTACCCATGTACCTGTACGAGGTACCAGTACAGAGACCCCCAAACCAGACTGCATCCTGGACTACAATATGTACATGGGAGGGGTGGACTTGTCAGATCAAGTCCTGAAGCCCTACAGCGCCATGCGGTGTGGTATAAGAAGCTGGCCGTGCACATCATACAGATGGCATTGTACAATGCGTACATGCCACGTCGATGTACAGGCTAGACGGAAACTTTCCTGGAATTTCAAGAGGTGGTTCCAGTACTTCTGGAAGCGGGGCCACACGCATCGAACCAGGGCAACACTTTCCAAGAGAAGTTCCCCAAACTGGCAAGAAGGGAAAAAGTCAAAAGAGGTGCAAAGTCTGCTATAAGAGGGGGATAAGGAAAGGACACAATATATCAATGTGACACGTGTCCCGAAAAACCAGGGCTCTGTATGAAAGTGTTTTAAAATTTATCATACATCCCTTCGATTTTTAATCTACCGTGACGCACTCCGCACAGCTTATCCCCCTCAGCTTTCCCTTCTGAGCCCTGCTGTGTGCCCAGGCAGCTGATAACAGCCACATGTAGGGTATTGCCGTACCCGGGAGAACCCACATTACAGTTTATGGGGTGTATGTCTCCAGTCAAAATGCTCACTACACCTCTAGATGAATGCCTTAAGGGGTGTAGTTTTTAAAACGGGGTCACTTCTTGTGCGTTTCAACTGTACTGGTACCTCAGGGGCTTCTGCATACATGACTTCGCACCAGAAAATCCCCAGTAGGCCAAACGGTGGTCCTTTGCTTCCGAGCCCTCCCATGGGTCCAAAAGGCAGTTTATCACCTCAAAAAGGGTATTGCCACACTCAGGACAAATTGGGCAACAAAATGGGGTATTTTATTCCTTGTGAAAATAAGAAATTTTGAGGCAAAACTACATCTTATTGGAAAAAATTACATTTTTTTTAAATTTCACAGCCCAATTCAAATATGCGCTGTGAAAAAACTATGGGGTCAAAATGGTAACAACAACCATAAATTAATTCCTTGAGGGGTGCAGCTTCCAAAATGGGGTCCCTTCTTGGGGGATTCCTACTTTTTTGGCACCTCAACACCTCTTCAAACCTGGCATGCTGCCTAAAATATATTCTAATAAAAAAAGAGGCCCCAAAATGCACTAGGTGGTGCTTTGCTTCTAGGGCTTGTGTTTTAGTCCACGAGCACACTTAGAGCCACATGTGGGACATTTCTAAAAACTGCAGAATCTGGACAATACATATTTAGTAGTGTTTCTCTGGTAAAACCTTCTCTGTTACAGAAAGAAATTGAATAAAATTGAAATTCAGCAAAAAAAATGAAATTTGCAAATTTCACCTCCACTTTGCTTTAATTCCTGTGAAATGCCTAAAGGGTTCAAAAACTTTCTAAATGCTGTTTTTAATACTTTGAGGGGTCTAGTTTTTAAAATGGGGTGTTTTATGGGGGTTTCTAATACATAGGCCCCTCAAAGCCACTTCAGAACTGAACAGGTACCTTAAAAAAAAGGCTTTTGAAATTTTCTTAAAAATATGAGAATTTGCTATTTATGTTCTAAGCCTTGTAACGTCCAAGAAAAATAAGAGTGTTCAAAAAACGATGCCAATCTAAAGTAGACTTATGGGAAATGTGAACTAGTAACTATTTTGGGTGGTATAACCATCTGTTTTACAAGTCAATGCATTTAAATTCAGAAAAACACTATTTTTTTTTCTATATTTTCTCTACATTTTTGTAATTTTTTACAAATAAACACTGAATATATCGACCAAATGTTACCACTAACATAAAGCCCAATGTCTCACGAGAAAACAATCTCAGAATCGCTTGGATAGGTTTAAGCATTCCGACGTTATTACCACAAAGTGAAATATGTCAGATTTGAAAAATGGGCTCTGAGCCTTAAAGAGGCTCTGTCACCAGATTTTGCAACCCCTATCTGCTATTGCAGCAGATAGGCGCTGCAATGTAGATTACAGTAACGTTTTTATTTTAAAAAAACGAGCATTTTTGGCCAAGTTATGACCATTTTTGTAGTTATGCAAATGAGGCTTGCAAAAGTCCAAGTGGGTGTGTTTAAAAGTACAAGTCCAAGTGGGTGTGTATTATGTGCGTACATCGGGGCGTTTTTAATACTTTTACTAGCTGGGCGCTGTGAAGAGAAGTAACATCCTCTTCTCTTCAGAACGCCCAGCTTGTGACAGTGCAGATCTGTGACGTCACTCACAGGTCCTGCATCGTGACGGCCACATCGGCAGCAGAGGCTACAGTTGATTCTGCAGCAGCATCAGCGTTTGCAGGTAAGATCGACTTACCTGCAAACGCTGATGCTGCTGCAGAATCAGCTGTAGCCTCTGGTGCCGATGTGGCCGTCACGATGCAGGACCTGTGAGTGACGTCACAGATCTGCACTGTCACAAGCTGTGCGTTCTGAAGAGAAGAGGATGTTACTTCTCATCAGAGCGCCCAGCTAGTAAAAGTATTAAAAACGCCCCGATGTACGCACATAATACACACCCACTTGGACTTGTACTTTTAAACACACCCACTTGGACTTTTGCAAGCCTCATTTGCATAACTACAAAAATGGTCATAACTTGGCCAAAAATGCTCGTTTTTTAAAAATAAAAACGTTACTGTAATCTACATTGCAGCGCCTATCTGCTGCAATAGCAGATAGGGGTTGCAAAATCTGGTGACAGAGCCTCTTTAAGGCCCAAACTAGGCTGCGTCCTTAAGGGGTTAATGTGATTAAAAAAAACATTTTTCAAGTTGATATTTATTAAAAATGCTCTTAGTTTTTTGATGCAGCTTGTAAGCCGCATCGCAAAAAGTAGAACATTTTAAAAAAATATAAATTTGAAAAATGATTTTAATCCCATTACACATGCCTTTTTAATTAAAAAAAAAAAAAAAAAAAAAAAAAGCTTTCTACAGCCTTTCATTTTAGTTAAATACATTTTAGGTGTCTTGTATGCTATTTCTTCATATAATTCAAAAGTAGGAGTAGTATCCACTATGCAGTGCAAGCAGAAAATGAAGCGTCCATATCCTTCCTCTGCTGTTCATATATTTTAGTATCTCGGTGAACCTGGCGTTTACACTTTCCAAACAACTGACAGTGTGTGAAAATGCTATTTATGGAGTGTTAATACACCGAGCGACTTGATAGAACTACAAGAAGACTGTACATTTTGAAAATTAAAGACACACAAATATTTATTTCTGGTGATGGCGTTTTGTCCATAAATCCGACCGCCAAACATGTGATCATTGGATCGCTTGGTCAATACACTGCGTTACTTATAATGGGTTGACAGAGGGGGACACTCCCGCTGATAAGCTTAGATTCCGCGGACGCTTGTGGCATCTAAATAACCGCAATCTGAATTATTTTAGAGTGGGTGTTAAAGCAGGGTACCAACTGTAATCTGCAGCGAACACCTGCTGTGTATGGAGTGTGCCCATATTCAAGGGGTCAACTACTGTTATCTAATATATATCACCATCTTAATAATCTGTGTAAATATTTGCTTCTCACATTCTATTTATACATGAATGGTAATTTCAGGGTAGAGTGATATTTAAAGGTGCCCCTGATTCATGTGGTCTTACAAGTAATGTTGTGATGTTTTTGGTTTTTCCTGTAGTTGACTGAACTGCGGCAGGGGCTGGATCAGGCAGAAGCTGACCGGAGAGAGCTGCAAGATGAGCTGAGGAGAGAGCGGGAAGCCAGGGAAAAGTTGGAGCTGATGATAAAGCAATTGAAGCTACAGATACTAAAGTCCGATAAGGGTGGTAATGGGGACTAGAAGATGCAGCCCACTGATGCATGCAGCTCAAGTCATTATACTTGAAACAGGGTTTATATGGTGGCTTGGACTTATTTGTGAGCAGATTGATGTGCTGCATACATGGGGAGGGACTGGTTCTGCTGGAAAGAATGAAGAGCTGGGTCGAACATGAGTAACATGGGATATCACTCCGCTCATAAAGTACTTTTCAGCTTGTCCTGCTAACTAAAGGAAGTTTCCCACTGATTTTGATCTCTGTAATATGCAGTAAACCTTACATGACAAGTTGTATCCCACAAGTCCTTTCCTTGTTGTCATTGCTAATTGGCTCATAAGACTCTAAAGAGCCTGTATGTGGCCACGGCTCATTTGTGTTTCTTGAGAGATTTATAATCTCTATATACTCCAGCATTACATCATAACTGCACTTTCTGTCTCCATATGTGTGGCAGCTGCTGGACATCTACTCTATAACCATACAAAATGCTGCTACTTGTTTTATCTTGGACTGTGTTATTGGTTCTTATCATAAATGTTTTCCATTATTTTGGTACTTTCATAAAAAAGTTCCACAATGTTCCAGCCCCATGGGGTACATTAATGGTAACCTAAGACGTCCTTGTATTTCAACATATGTCAAATTCTTCTATGCATTCACTGATCATCTTCCAGCATTCATACTGTTGAACATCTTGAATCTTTGATAAGCTACAATTACCCCATACACATTTGCTTTGAGATTTCAGCACCCCAATGTAACAGGCTGCTGCACCCATGCAATAGACTAGAATTTCTTAACGTTGTATTTAAACCTTTTCAACTGAATTATTTTTTTTCTGTGAGAAATATTATTTATCCTTAACAGTTTTGGTCCTGAACCAAAATGTTTTTCAGTTTCTTGATTACCGAGTGTCTGTAGCCTACCAGATGCTCTCAATGCTTTTTCGTTTTTACACCGAGAAGTGGTTAAAAAGACTTACCCATAGAATTTGCTCATTGTTACTGCTTCTCTGGAATGAGCAATATTATTTATAACCATTCTAGGTCACTTTCCTTTTTGTCTGCTCTGTTCATTTCAGAGAGTACTCCTAATATATTAAGTTTGACAAGAAAATATATTTAGGTACGTAACTGTGTATTGCAGACCGTTAGCCTCGTGCATCAAAACCCGGTTAGAGAAATAATGTCCTTATATCAATAGCATCCAATCAGAGCCTGTTTCATGTTTCTAGTGCAGTTTTGGCAAAGCTAAGCTCTGGTTGGTTGTTCTGGGCAACAACACCATTTTTCGAAGACCATTTTGATTCATCAAGGCTTAGGCTAAAAATCGAAAGTCTAAAAATTTAGGAACCAAATGTTTGTTTGTTTTTGTTGCATTTGGGACCGTTCTCATATCTGCTTTTGTGGTAAAAAGGCAGGAAGAGCAAGTCTGGATCTATTTTGTTTTTGATATATGTATTTTTCTATATGCTTGACTACGGTCTAATGGCTTGGTTATAACTCTCTACATGCATGACTTTCAACTGGCTGCTCATTCTGACCAATATGTGTTGTAGGTGTCCCAAACATTGATAACGGTGCTTTAGCAAAGTGCCTGGATTTATTTTTTATTTAGCCATTTACTTACACTCCCATTTTAATTAACTAAGACAATTATTTTATGGCTGAAACACTAGGTCATATTTATCTATACTATGACAGGTTTTGGAGCTATGAAAAAAAATCGATGTGAGCACTGTCAGTTTTTTTTTTTTTTTTTAAATATTGCAAGGTTTACTTTAGTAGTCTTTAATACGTATGAGGGACACAATTTTTCCACCAGGTCAGGCTTTTCGTACATTTGCTGCACCCGGCAAAGTTAGGCAAATGCCACGACAGATTGTGATTTTCCATTCGTGTGTGTGTGGTCTCTCCTACACTAGGGCAGGGTCCGCACTTCTGCCTGCCCTGTATTTGCTCCTTTTTTATAAGAAAGTTGCCATACACTGGTAAATCTGTTGTACAGATGAGACTAACGAGCCGCACCCCATGTGATGCCCTGTATGAAAGACAAATTGAAAAGTGTCGTGGGTTTGATTAGCAGCTTGAAAATGAAGTGCATATCACCAGCAAACCCCTAAACAGCACTTTTTCATGTACAAGACATTTGAGATATCTGCCCTCGTGTGTCAGAGGATGTAGCCTGTCTATTCACTTGTTACTGAAAGGCCTCATGAATGTTGATGAAATATTTGTTGTATCCCTAGTAAAATTAGGGGATTCATTTTATGGGTAATGAACCGGAATACACATCATCTGCTGTTATGTGGCAAAAAAATATACTTCTGTATTGTGCTGCATAGAATACTTTGTGTTGATCTAACAACTTGTTTATTTAATGTCACCACAAATTCGGACTCAATAACTTTTTTATATGAGAACCTATTGTAATGTCATTTTTTTGTATTTTTATTTTTTTTTGTACATATCAGGCCAGGTTGGTATGTGCTGCAGAGTAGATCCCACTGTTGACACCTACAAATATCACATAGCCGAAGCATTGTGGTAAACTCACCTACAGACGTGCTATGGTTGCAATTCTGGGACAACAGGTAGCTTGTCCCACAACTGTGGCATAGTTTCGGCTCTAGAAGTAGCTTTTGATATCCAGACTTGCTCTTTTATTTTTATTTTAAGAAATCTGATTTAATAGCGCAGTTTAAGATGGAGAATTGAATGATGTGACCGCTGCTAAGCTGCCAACCAGCTTTATGCAGAACAGCAGGAGACAGAATGGTTGTTAAGGATACACAGCCTAAGGCCTCGTGCACACGACCGTGCTCGGAATTACGAGCACTGCCGGCCACGGGCAGCCGGCCGCTTTTGCGAGCCGTGCTGCCATTATAAAGCATAGCAGCACGGCCCGTAAAATGAAAAAATAGAACATGTTCTATTTTTTTAACGGCACGGGCACCTTCCCGTGAGAAAACTGGAAGGTACCCGTGACTAACAGAAGTCTATGGGCCCGTTATTGCGGGTCGTAATTACGACCCGCAATAACGGGTGTTTTTACGGTCGTGTGCATGAGGCCTAAGGGCTCATGCACATGGTGGTATTACTGCCTGTTTTTGTATGGAGCCATAATAGGGCTGCCATAGATATCCATGGGGCCTCTGCTGTATGTTTCTATAAATCAAATTTCATACGTACAAATCCGACAGAAGAAATCCTGGCATGCTCCACCGGATTCTGTATGTATGGAGTTATTCTCCCATAGAAATATTGCTACTAAGGGGAGAATATCTCCATATACCTGGAGCCAGTACCGCTCAACTAATGCGAATGTACAGGCTCCTTTCATGGCTCTACCGTGTGCCCGAGCCCTACGGTCTTTAGTCTTTTCAGTGGAATTGTCAGGCAGCGTGTCCCTAACAACCAGCCTGTCTCCGATTATTCAGATAGTAGGACTGCCACTGAACTGAGGGCAAAGTTGGGGTTTAGTTGGATTCAACCCACGTCTTTCTCGAATACTTGCAGTCTTATTTATATTTTTTGTCAAATTAATTTTGGTTGAACGCTCCTTCAATAATTAAACCATGCCTACTTGATTTCTAAAGGCTGATTTAAACCAATGGTTATTTACGCTTCATATTTCCCACCCCCTCATATTTATTGCTATGCTGTAATAATACTCTATATATTATGTATGTTTTTTTGCAAATAGCATTCTGTTTTTCTATTTATTACTATTTGTTGTGTAAATACACAATTATTTAAAGTAGAATATTTTTTTGGCATATAAAATTATATAAATTATCTTATTTTCTACAGATTGACATTCTAAACTGAGATAGGTGCCATTTTATTTTGTGTTCACTGACTTTTTTTTTCTTCTTTTGACCTGTATATATTGTACAGTTTTTGCTGAATCTATATCACCTTGCTCCGAAAGCTTCACAGAACATACATTGATTGCTTATGTATGTAGTCCTCTGAGCCACCTGTAAAGACGATATATTCTGTATTGTCACGTGGTGTATTTGATACAGCATGCTTTTTTGTATATTTGTGTAAAGTGTTTAGCTTTTGATACTGATGCACAATTCTTAGTACATTGACTTTTTTTTCCTTTTTAAAAAAACAGAATAATATAAAATGTTGATTTGCCAAGCCCAGCTTCTAAAGAGGCTTAAAATATGTATTTTTTTTTTTATTTTATTTTTTTAACTTTTATTTTCAAGTAGGTGTCTAGGTTGAAAAAGCATACATCATTTACATTTTGATACAGGTAATTCCTATAAGAATCATTTAGTTGTGAAAGACTATAAACTCTTCAACCATGCCAAGTTTTGTGAAGAATTTAGTTTGTGTGTAAATGTAGATAACACTGATCTGTGACATATTTTTCTTTCTGGGGTCCAGATCACTGCGTTTATCACATAGTTTAGCTTTACTTTGAAGTCTTTAGGGATATCTCATAGCAATAGACATTATAAGGATACATATTTGCAACATTGGCATGAGTATCACCTTACCCTACCGGAGTAAGGCTGTGTTCACATCGGCGTTCGTTTCCGCTGTGGGGTTCCGTCTGAGGTTTGCGTTGGGTTAACCCCTAAGCGGAAAGTCAACCGGAAATCTCCGCTTACGTTTCTCTCACCATCTAACTCAATGGTGATGGAAACCTAGCTAATGGTTTCCGTCTGTCACCGTTGTGACAGGGTTCCGCCGTTTTGAATGAACTCAATAGTGCAGTCGACTGAGGGGATTAACCCGACGGAAACCTCCGACGGAAACTAACGCTGATGTGAACAGTCCCTAAGAATAAAAAAAACAAAATGTCCAAAGGCCCTCATGTATATTTGCTTTGCCATTAAGGCATACAGAATATGTAATGTAATATCTCCGTTAGTGGTCAGGGCAATAAGACACTGCAATGAGTGCAGTCCAAGGCTGTGCAGTACATAAAGACTGACTTATTACTCAGGGAAGCTGTAGCTAAGCGTTTTAGGGCATCCCAAAGTCCATTTAAGACCCTTAAGGCTTGAAATAATAATATATTTTTTGTCTGCCGCACAGTGAGACATTTTTGGTCCCCAAGAAGTTTTAATACATATCTATGTATCCATTTTTATTTAATTAAAAAATGGTTTACATATATATCTCGTAGCCATATTAGTCTCTGTCTAGTAAAAGAAAAACAAAACACATAAACAATATGCTAATAGGCGTTATACTTTTGCAGCTTATAAACTAGCATGGAAACTACCCATGAAGATATTTGTTTGCTTTGATTGGCACTTTTACGTCTTCGCTCCAGTTTGCAGGTACCTAGGCTGAAATATTAAGGAATTGTGAGAGCGAATCAATTCCTAAGCAGTTAATTTCCTGCAGCTTCCCATCAAATATCTATAGACTGTCTATAGCCTGCGTCCCATATGTAAACTATCGTTTGCTGCTGGGCTATAAGGACAAGTGTGAAATATCCTTCTCTGTCTTGTGTTTGGCTCAGTTGAAGAGATTTGCATGATAGAAGTTTATTAGAGAATTGCAGAAAAGGGCATGTGCCAGCTAGATTTATATACTTGACCAGACATGGCACAATAGTTATAATATTTGAATTTTCCACATCGATTCCCACTTTCTTATCTTATTTTTGCAATATGCTATACAGTATGCTTCACTGCCTGTAGATTATAGTGTTAGTGTTGTATTTTTTTACCATTTACTATGGGTAAAAATGTACGTTACTGTTGGGTCATATGAAGAACTGCACATGTTTCCGGGCCAGTGAATTGCCTTTGGTGTAAGTGGGGTGAAGAAACAGATAGCTGCTGCTAATAAAAAGAATGTCTGTTTGCTACTCGAAATATCAAACCGAAACACTTTCCAGCATCCATGCGGTGCAAGTATGTCCTTTTTTTCGTGCCCGTTAGAGTAAAGAATAATGGCGGGCATCTGGTGTGTTGTGACACTTGCATTCCACAAATTGCCTATGCCTGCCTTTTTGGAAACTGAAAATGTAGATTTCCTCAAAGCAATGCAAATAAATTGAATCCCGTAAAACAGTAAATAACTATGTAAGTGAATGTTTTATATAGTCAATGCCACTGCCTCTGTTTATACCTACAGAGAAGCAAAGTGGCTGCTAGCCCCTGACTTGCTAAGCGTTTGGTAACATATTACAAAATTGAATCTATGCACACTGTAAGGAATGGGGGCAATAGAACGAAATATTTTTGTATGGATAGTGTTCATTTTAAACTAAACTAACTAGTTTACTTTAGAGGGGAAGTATAGGCCACTTCTATATATCAATATTAATATATGAGAAATCTCTTTGCTACTTGGTCAGGTACTCAACCAAGTTGCCCCTGAGATACCCCAGCAGCCATTTACAATAATATAGAATATGATCTTCCATAATGTTACATTTTTGTGTCATCTTATGTGTGCATGATTTGGGTTTATTCCCAGATTCCATGGCTCCTTTTGGCTATCTAAAGTATATGGGTTTTTATTATTGGAATGTACTTTTTTTTTAAAATGTAAACAGTCCTTTTAAAGCATCCAAACTTGGGTATTGACCGTATGCCAGTGCAGTGTCATGGCAGCATTCACCATTACTTTTCAGGGAAAAAAAGTGGCAGAAAACTGTATCGAAGCAATTGCACAGCAAGCCATACCTCTTTTTGCACACCTAAAAATGGTTCTTGAACTATGAAAAAGTGACAGGTGAGCTTCATGAATATGGAGTTCGTACTGAGCACTATTTATAACCCCCCCCCTATAGTACCCAGGTCACCTGCAAAACATAGTAACTTATTCATTATCTGGTACTAGAGTGCAGTCCATAGGAATACATTGAGTTGCACAAAAGTTGCATGTGCATGCGGTTTGGTTGTCTTTCATGCGACTGTTGCATGACAAATATTAAGTAAAAACTGTGTGCAAGTTGCATGAAAGTTTCTATGGACGCTGTCCCCTACAGTCCGTGTGTAGCACCAAACTAAAATGAACAGATCCGTGCCAGTACTTTTTAGTCCAGTGCCACAGGTTTTTTAGCAGCTGAATTCCTCCATCCATTGACTCCGGAGAGTGATTGATATTTTGCTGTGTGATATTTTGTTTCAGGTAGCCATTTTGATGAGGTAAGGGTCATGACACCCTTAAATGATGGTCCTTGTGGCTGTAACCATAGAATATATTGCATTGTTACACTTTAATTTGTTTCCCGCTATATACAGGAAAGCTGGCTTTGTATAATCTTTCCCTTTTTACATAAATAACCTAGAATATTTATCAGTCTTTAAACAGTTTAATCAAATATTTTTTTTCTTGCACTGTCAAATAGTTTATATTGTAGGAATACCTGACTTATGGATATTTCCATGCTGCTAAGAAAGTAGACCAGAGTATATATAGCCTGCATAGATTTTCCTTTTATTGCTTTTCTTTATGTATCGTTATATAAAAAAAATATTCTTACGTGTTATACTAGATTAAGAGAAGATATTTAATATTTTGATGTCATTTTATTTCTTTCTCCCCTAAAATTGCAACTTTCACCAGTCATGCAAATTTGACTTGGTGCAAATGGATATTCAGTTCAATATAAGCCTCGGTCTGTACGTAGGAAGATTCTTTGTATCTAAATCATTCAGGCTATAATTGGCACTTTTTTATGGAAACCATAAGAAAACTCTAGGTACTTAAGATTATCTTAAGTTTTACGACAATTAAAGATGAACGATCAGCTCTCCTGATATGTTTGTTTTAGTAAATACTTGCATTTCTAATGAAATAACAATTCTGGATCATCTTTTCTTAGGGCCCTTTTGTACAATTTTTGTAGCCAATTATCGGGCAAACGAGTGTTCACAGAAAGCTGTTTCCCGATAATTGCCTAGGTAAACAGGGCAATGAAAATATTATCGTTGTCGGCAGGACATCTCCCTGTGTAAACATGGGGATGAGTTGCCGACATGATAGGAATATATGAGGACAAGCGATCGTAGTAACGAGCACTCGTCCCCAAACTAGCTCCTTGTGAAAGGAGTAAACGAGCGCCGATCAACGAGCTGTCTCGCTGATCGGCGCTCATGTACACTGCCCACGTCGGGCCGTATTGGGGTACCTTTGGAACTTTGCATTGTGCCGTTCCTCTGTTATTCCTTTTAGAAATTTATGAATGACTTAACTGGACACCATTCCCCTTGTCAATAGTGTCCTTACTCAGTCTGACACTGTCATCACTGATTGGACAGTGTGAGACTGTGTTTAGACATGCCCCATTGACAAGGTAATAAGACCCAGTTGTTAATTTATTAATACATTTCCAGGAGGAACAGAGTTCAGAATTGTTGTTTTCTCTGGAACGCCAGCATTTACTAAAAAATTCATGTCGGGAGAGCCGATCGCTCCTCTTTTATTACCCTCTATATGGTACCTGTCCTCCCAGGTGAGAGATTCCGTATGGTGACCAGCACAAATTTTTGGCCCTTGTCCTGCATTAGCAATTATATCAAATCATTCTTTCATGAAGAGGAGTGCTAAATTCCATTGCTGGTGCAGAGACGAAATATATAGGAATACTTTTCAGAGCTTTTGGCATCAGATATGCAAAATATTGGCCTCTTACTTCACTATGGTACCCGGCACAGTCTTTTAAATCGTTAGGCTGGGATCCCACGTAGCGTAAACGTTGCAACAGAAAATCGGCAGTGGAATATAAAAAATAAAAAAAACACGCTGGAAAATCTGTGAAATAGTTTTTGCTTCAGAAACGCTGCAGTTTTACCTGCAGATGAACTGTTAAACATTGTGCAAAGTATATGTGCAGCTGTGGATTTCCAGCGGTCTTTACTGCATTTCTTCTGCGTAAACGCTGTAAAAACAGCAACAAAGCAAATTGTTGCAGAATTTATGCCCCCTGTTCAAGTCTATGGGCCAAACACACAGCATCTCCGCACAGAACCCGCAGCATAAGTTGACATGCTGCGGAATTTAAACTCACACCGCAGAACACCTTCCGCACGACTTCTCTGCTTTTTTTTTCCTCTGTAGCATGGGTATGAGATTTTCTAAATCTCATTTACTTTGCAGCTACTGTAAATGCTGTGGAATGTCCGAACAGAATTAAATTGCAGAAATTCTGCAGCATTTACGCTATGTGGGAGCCCATCCTTGGGGTACTGCTGGTTTTCACATTGGCAATTTCTTTTTTTTTTTTTTTTAAAGAGGAACTGTCACTAGGTTCTGAGTCACTAAACCACCAGCATGCCGTTATGCAGCTGGGCTTTAGTGTTCCAAACCTGCACACGTCAAAACCGTCCGTTTAGGCTTCATGCACACGACCATGCCCGTAATTACGGGCACGGGCAGCCGGACATTTTTACGGGCCGTGCTCCCATTATAAAGTACGGACATGTCCTATATTCGGCCAGTTTCTACGGCACGGACACCCTTCCATAGACCTACGGGAAGGTGTCCGTCGGCCATAGAAATTAATGGGCCCGTTATTACGGACCGCAATAACGGGCGATTTTATGGTCGTGTGCATGGGGCCTTAGGGAGTAGTTGGTAAAATAACTTTCACGTTACTGAGATCAATCTGGGAGCGGCATCGGGTGCATGTCCATAGGACACATGAAGCCAAAAACAGTACACCGCGCATGCACAATGAAGCGAGGTGTACTGTCCTTGGCTTCATGTGCGCCCGATGCAGCTGGACGTCTCTCCGTAACATGTAAGTTCTTTTTATTAACTATTGTATAAATGGACGGTTTCAATCTGGGGAGGTATGGAACACTAAACCCAAGCTACATAATGGTTGTTTAGTACCTCCAAACCTAGTAACAGGTTCCCTTTGAATAACAACATTGTTGATTATTCGGAGGACTGAAAATAAAGAATTTTTTCTTTGTTCTATTGGAATTTGAGGCACAAAAAGTGTCCTTAAAGAGGCTCTGTCACCAGATTTTGCAACCCCTATCTGCTATTGCAGCAGATAGGCGCTGCAATGTAGATTACAGTAACGTTTTTATTTTTAAAAAACGAGCATTTTTGGCCAAGTTATGACCATTTTCGTATTTATGCAAATGAGGCTTGCAAAAGTACAACTGGGCGTGTTGAAAAGTAAAAGTACAACTGGGCGTGTATTATGTGCGTACATCGGGGCGTGTTTACTACTTTTACTAGCTGGGCGTTGTGTATAGAAGTGTCATCCACTTCTCTTCACAACGCCCAGCTTCTGGCAGTGCAGATCTGTGACGTCACTCACAGGTCCTGCATCGTGTCGGCACCAGAGGCTACAGATGATTCTGCAGCAGCATCGGCGTTTGCAGGTAAGTCGATGTAGCTACTTACCTGCAAATGCTGATGCTGCTGCAGAATCAAGTGTAGCCCCTGGTGCCGACACGATGCAGGACCTGTGAGTGACGTCACAGTGCTGCACTGCCAGAAGCTGGGCGTTGTGAAGAGAAGTGGATGACACTTCTATACACAACGCCCAGCTAGTAAAAGTCGTAAACACGCCCCGATGTACGCACATAATACACGCCCAGTTGTACTTTTACTTTTCAACACGCCCAGTTGTACTTTTGCAAGCCTCATTTGCATAAATACGAAAATGGCCATAACTTGGCCAAAAATGCTCGTTTTTTAAAAATAAAAACGTTACTGTAATCTACATTGCAGCGCCGATCTGCTGCAATAGCAGATAGGGGCTGCAAAATCTGGTGACAGAGCCTCTTTAAGTCAAAGCCATAATGCGAAATATAGCATAATAAATGTTATGATGACTTTTCCCCTTAGCCCGTGTTTTGTAATATATTACATGTTCTTGTATTTAACTCATGTCCGTGCGATTTGATAAATTTTTAATAAAATAAATGAGTAGCTCTGAATCATCCGATAGTATTATAGAGAGGAATTACCGGAGATCTACCGGAATGTGCAATATGCATACAATGACCTACTTTCCCTTCGGCCAGTTATTTTTTGGATATACTTCTGCTGCTTTCTTGCATTCAAAGTCCCACTGAACCTGCAATTTGATGCACATTTGCACAAGTCAGCACTCCCGCATTAAATAATACACACATGGGAACTCGTCATGTATTATTTTAATGTGTATGCCTTTTAGGAAAAAAGATCTATTTCAGGATGAAGAAAGATGTTATTTTTCAGTAAAGCTATATTACGTTCTCATGCATACTTTTCAGAAGCTGTTTATGTTGCATGAAAACCTATGTAAAATGTGAATTATTGAATAAAGAGCATGTATAATACATTGCTTTGTTAAAAGTGATACCTGTAATATGTCTAAAGAGAAGAAAGTGGCTGTCAGACAGCGCAACTCTCCTCTTTAGGATATTTGCCAATGATGTATATACAGATCATGCTTTAAGTAACTGTGATTGTGAATTACATGAATCAAAACTGTCCTCTACCTCACAAGAAAATAACAGGTGTTTTATATGGTTCGAAACAAGACAAAATGCATTTATCTGGTCAATCAGTTTACAAAATGTACGAAAATCTATATTGCAACATTGCATACTGTGCTTTCTGCTTATACCTCAAAATGTATTTTTGTGCTGTTCTCCATTGTCACTCCTTGTAAATATTAAATACCACTGGTGGACTCAAATCTTAATAAAACATGATGTGGTGACTTTCTATCGTTGTACTTGTTTTTATTCTTAATAATCTTTATATGGCGCCAACATATTCCACAGCACTTTACAATTCAGAGGGAGCATGTACAGACTATATCAGACATTACATAGTGACCAAAATAATTTACAATTCATACAAGAGGAATGAGGACCCTGCCCGCAAGAGCTAACAATCTATGAGGAAAAACTGGTGACACAAAATGTAAAAAGTGCTTAAAGAGGCTCTGTCACCAGATTTTGCAGCCCCTATCTGCTATTGCAGCAGATCGGCGCTGCAATGTAGATTACAGTAACGTTTTTATTTTTAAAAAACAAGCATTTTTGGCCAAGTTATGACCATTTTTGTAGTTATGCAAATGAGGCTTGCAAAAGTCCAAGTGGGTGTGTTTAAAAGTAAAAGTCCAAGTGGGCGTGTATTATGTGCATACATCGGGGCGTGTTTACTACTTTTACTAGCTGGGCGCTCTGATGAGAAGTATCATCCTCTTCTCTTCAGAACGCCCAGCTTCTGGCAGTGCAGACACAGCCGTGTTCTCGAGAGATCACGCTGTGACGTCACTCACAGGTCCTGCATCGTGTCAGACGAGCGAGGACACATCGGCACCAGAGGCTACAGATGATTCTGCAGCAGCATCAGCGTTTGCAGGTAAGTAGCTACATCGACTTACCTGCTAACGCCGATGCTGCTGCAGAATCAACTGAAGCCTCTGGTGCCGATGTGTCCTCGCTCGTCTGACACGATGCAGGACCTGGGGAAGTGACGTCACAGCGTGATCTGGCAGAAGCTGGGCGTTCTGAAGAGAAGTGGATGATACTTCTCATCAGAACGCCCAGCTAGTAAAAGTATTAAAAACGCCCCGATGTACGCACATAATACACGCCCAGTTGGACTTTTACTTTTAAACACACCCACTTGGACTTTTGCAAGCCTCATTTGCATAACTACGAAAATGGTCATAACTTGGCCAAAAATGCTCGTTTTTTAAAAATACGTTACTGTAATCTACATTGCAGCGCCGATCTGCTGCAATAGCAGATAGGGGTTGCAAAATCTGGTGACAGAGCCTCTTTAAAGGGAATGTGTTGCCAGAAAAACATGTTTTTTTTTTAAAAATTAAACATTTAGTGTGTGGGTGATTAACCCCTTAATGACCAGCCTATTTTGGACCTTAAAGAGGCTCTGTCACCAGATTTTGCAGCCCCTATCTGCTATTGCAGCAGATAGGCGCTGCAATGTAGATTACAGTAATGTTTTTATTTTTAAAAAACGAGCATTTTTGGCCAAGTTATGACCATTTTCGTATTTATGCAAATGAGGCTTGCAAAAGTACAACTGGGCGTGTTGAAAAGTAAAAGTACAACTGGGCGTGTATTATGTGCGTACATCGGGGCGTGTTTACTACTATTACTAGCTGGGCGTTGTGTATAGAAGTGTCATCCACTTCTCTTCACAACGCCCAGCTTCTGGCAGTGCAGATCTGTGACGTCACTCACAGGTCCTGCATCGTGTCGGCACCAGAGGCTACAGTTGATTCTGCAGCAGCATCAGCGTTAGCAGGTAAGTCGATGTAGCTACTTACCTGCAAACGCCGATGCTGCTGCAGAATCATCTGTAGCCTCTGGTGCCGACACAATGCAGGACCTGTGAGTGACGTCACAGATCTGCACTGCCAGAAGCTGGGCGTTGTGAAGAGAAGTGGATGATACTTCTCTTCAGAAAGCCCAGCTAGTAAAAGTAGTAAACACGCCCCGATGTACGCACATAATACACGCCCAGTTGTACTTTTACTTTTCAACACGCCCAGTTGTACTTTTGCAAGCCTCATTTGCATAAATACGAAAATGGTCATAACTTGGCCAAAAATGCTCGTTTTTTAAAAATAAAAACATTACTGTAATCTACATTGCAGCGCCGATCTGCTGAAATAGCAGATAGGGGCTGCAAAATCTGGTGACAGAGCCTCTTTAATGACCAAGCAATTTATTACGTTTTTCAATCGTCGCATTCCAAGAGCTATAACGTTTTTATTTTTGCGTCGACATAGCTGTATAAGGTCTTGTTTTTTGCGGGACAAGTTGCACTTTTTAATAGCACCATTTTTAGGTACATATTATTTATTGATTAACTTTTATTAACTTTTTTTTGGGGGGGAATAGAAAAAAATCTGAAATTTCGCCACTCTTTTTTGCGTCCTAAATCTACGCCGTTTACCGTGTGGTATAAATAACACATTAACTTTATTCAGTGGGTTGTTACGATTGCAACGATACTAAATTTGTATAGTTTTTGTATGTTTTACTACTTTTACACAGTAAAAACGCTTTTTTTTCAAAATTATTTGTTTTTGTGTCTCCATATTTGAAGAGCCGTAACGTTTTTATTTTTTCGCCGATGCGGTCGTATGAGGGCTTTTTTTTTGCGGGAAGACTTGTAGTTTTTATTGGTACCATTTTGGAGTAGATGCGACTTTTTGATCACTTTTTATCACATTTTTTTTAAAGTCAGTATTCACAGAAAACAGCAATTTTTCCATAGTTTTTTATTATTTTTTTTACGGCGTTCACCGTGCGGGTTAAATAATGTAATAGATTTATAGTCGGGGTCGTTACGGACGCGGCGATACCAAATATGTGTAACTTTTTAACTTTATTTTGTTTTTTTAATAGTAAAGCATTTTGTAAGGGGAAAAGCTGGGTTTTTCATTTTTTTTCACATTTTTTTTAAAATTAACTTTATTAAACTTTTTTTTCACTTTTTTACTAGTCCCACTAGGGGACTATAATATGCGATTCTGCGATCGCATTTATAATACACTGCAATACTTTTGTATTGCAGTGTATTACTGCCTGTCCGTTCAACACGGACAGGCATCTGCTAGGTCATGCCTGCGGCATGATCTAGCAGGCATTCACTCCAGGCAGACCTGGGGGCCTTTATTAGACCCCCGGCTGCCATTACAGACACAGACACTCGGCGATCGTATCGCCGGGTGTCGGTGGGAGAGAGAGGAAGCTCCCTCCCTCTCTCCAAAACCACTCAGATGCGGTGCTCGCTATTGAGCACCGCATCTGAGGGGTTAAACGGGTGAGATCGATACTGATATCGATCTCACACAGCAGAGCAGGGACGCTCCCAGCCCTCAGCTGCCTCTAGCAGCTGAGAGCAGGGAGATCTGACAGTTCCCTGCTCTGTAAACTTAGGGGGGATTCACACGAGCGTGTATTCGGTCCGTGCGGGCCGCGTGGTTTTCACGCGGCACGCATGGACCAATACAAGTCTATGGGGCAGTACAGACAGTCCGTGCTTTTTGCGCAGCGTTTGTCTGCTGCGCAAAAAGCGCGACAGGTTCAATAACTCTGCGTATTTCGCGCATCACGCACCCATTGAAGTCAATGGGTGCGTGAAAATCACGCGCACCACACGGAAGCACTTCCGTGGGACGAGCGTGATTCGCGCAACAGCAGTGAAAAGGATGAATGAAAACCGGAAAGCACCACGTGCTTTTCTGTTTCCGAACATCCAAACGGAGTGTCTTTGCGATGAGCGAAGCCGGACAAGCGTACCGAACTTCACCGGGTTCGGCCAAACTCGTTTTGGCCGATCCCGGCAAAAAAATTATCGGTACGCGACGTCAGGAGATAGTCACTGTCCATGGTGCTGAAAGAGTTAAACTGTTTCAGCACCATGGACAGTGACTTGCGATCCCAAAATACATTAACCTGTAAAAAAAAAACGAAGTTCTAACTTACCGATTACTCCTGTCTCCTTCCTGCAGTCCGACCTCCCGGGATGACACTTCAGTTCAAGTGACAGCTCCAGCCAATCACAGGCCAAGCACAGGCTGCAGCCAATCACAGGCTGCAGCGGTCACTTGGACTGCTGCGTCATCCAGGGAGGTGGGGCCCGATGTCAAGAGAGGCGCGTCACCAAGGACGCGTCACCAAGGACGCGTCACCAAGGCAACGGCCGGGAAGTTCTCGGTAAGTAGGAACTTTATCTTTTTTTTTTACAGGTTTTTCGCTGTTGTGTTCGGCATTCACTGTCGAGGGTGCTGAAAGATTTAGCTCTTTCAGCACCTTGGACAGTGACGGGCGTTGACAAGCCTCATCTCTATGATGCCGGCTGCGCGAAAATCACGCAGCCGCGCATCAGACACGCATGACACACGCAGCTGTCAAATGGTTTTTGCGCTCGCAAAACGCTGCGTTGTTTGCGCGCGCAAAAACGCAACGTTCGTGTGAATCTCCCCTTATTCCGATGCCGCGACGTAAAAAGTCTATGGCATCGGAATAAGGCCCGTTAGTGACCGACGTAGAAACACGATGGGCCGGTCACTAACGGGTTAAACATAGTTCAAATTTTTTTTATTTTTTTCACGAGTCAGGAAATAGTCAGGAAATATTATAAATTAATTCTAATTTATAATACAACCGATTTTTGGTCACTAGATGGAGCTATTCCCAAAATTGCAGCATTGCAAGAATGGGTTAAAAGCCCTCGCTCTAGTGAGCTCTCAGCATCCCCCCCTCCTTTATCCTGGCTAGTGCCGGGATAAACGAGGGGTTTGAACGGTGTAACCTCCTACGCTGTGTGTCGCCATTTTTTGAGCTAACACACAGTGTAGTAGGTTTACATACAGTAGTAAACACACACAAACACGAACATACATTGAAATCTCTTACCTGCTCCTGCCGCCGCGGCTCCCTCCGGCCCGTCCGCTCCGTTTGCTGCCGCTGGTCCAAGTGCACAAATCCGGAAGCCGCGACCGGAAGTAGTAATATTACTGTCCGGCCGCGACTTCCGGTCCACAGGAAAATGGCGCCGGACGGCGCCAATTTCGAATTGGACTGTGTGGGAGCGGCGCATGCGCAGTTCCCACACAGACGCCGTACACTGAAGTCAATGGGACGGGAGCCGTTCGCAGTCCCTATGGGACTGTGGCTGCCGTATTCCATGTCTGTATGTGTCGTTAATCGACACAGACAGAAATGGAACAAAAAATGGCAGCCCCCATAGGGAAGAAAAAGTGTAAAAATAAGAAAAAGTAAAACACAAACACACAAATGAATATAAACGTTTTTAATAAAGCACTAACATCTTTAACATATAAAAAAATTATTTGTGATGACACTGTTCCTTTAAGTACAATGGTCCAGCCGTCTTTTATACATATGGGGCAGTACACATAAAGCTGCATGAGCCGGTCACCAGCCAGTGTATGTGTATGACAGACAAGTGTATTAGGGTGCAAGGAGTGTGGGGGCTACTGCTGAATGAGGGGTTCTGGTTCTGATGACTAATGTAAAGTGGGGGCCAGGGAAAGGAGTCAGATCAGGGAATGTTAGGAAAAAGATTAGGGAAAGTATTGGTGTTTTCACACAATGCGGTCAAATTGCGTTTATTTTTTACTTTGCTGCAATTTCATTATGATTTGTGAACACACCCTAAATGCTGGGTATCCATAATATTAAATACATTAGCAGAGTATCTCAATAAACTTCGAGTCACCTTAGTCCAGGAAGTACTACGTTACTGTAGAAAGACATGAATGCACATCTACTTTTATATACATTGATCTATTGCTGCAAAGCTAAATATATAAATATGAGCAGCGGTAGCTGCCTGGCAGCAGGGGTGCTAAGCCGCCTTGGCTCTGGGCTGTGACCCCCACAGGTACAACACCACAGCAACAAAGACCACCACACATAACCAAGTGAACAGATCAAAGGAGCTCGGCTTTCCATTTGGTCTCCGTGGACAAACTGCTATGTTTAGCATCTATGAAGCTATAATCATGTCATGGGGTCACAGATTCC
Source organism: Rhinoderma darwinii (assembly GCF_050947455.1). Taxonomy (NCBI): domain Eukaryota; kingdom Metazoa; phylum Chordata; class Amphibia; order Anura; family Rhinodermatidae; genus Rhinoderma; species Rhinoderma darwinii. The sequence continues at coordinate 137,807,903 of NC_134690.1, forward strand.
TTATAGAAATAAGCAGTATACCCCCCCCCCCCCAAATTCCACTCTTCTCTATACCATCTTGATATATTTCACACTTCGCTAATGGTGGCCTGGACCTCATATGTTAGTCTCTCTTCTCTCTCCGGCTAAAGTGGCGGTGAAATGTCTAAAACTGGCCATACTCCTACTTCAGTTGGTCTTAAAAGGTTGTTCTGAATGAGAATCTATAAAGCAGATTGATCGCTCTGCCTTATTCACAGAGTTGGGCGGAACCAGTGAACATTGATGAGGTCACCACAGTTGTCGTACAGCCGCTGGAGTCATTTTTTTATTTTCCAATTATGCTAATACAGCAATTAACGACAGAAAAAATCCAACACGTCTGATCAGCTTTTTCTAAGATATCTGCCCTTGGTGTGTGTCACTCATTCAAGTTTCAAATAGTCGCTGACCGCATCTTCAAAGTTGCTATTTTTTTTAAAATATCTAATGGTCTGTTCACGCCTTGTTTTGCATCCTGATGAAAGATACTGTTTTTTTGTTTAAATTTACTGTTAAAACAGGATGCAACTGGGCACAAAAAAATTATGTGGGCTGTTTTTTTTGTTTTTTTTGTTCTGTTGAACATGATTCAGGCAGATCCTGGTTTGTGTTGTAGTTTCTACAATGGTAGTCAATGGTAACAGGGTGGGGATCCTTTTGCATCCTGTTTTAAGGTATCTGTTTTTGTAATCTTGAAATAAATCAGAAAACCGTACAGTTCAACACAAATGAAATTACTAGAAGGCAGGCAGTGGGCTCCCTCTGTGAGCCTGTGGCACCCCAGAGACACGCCAGTGGGTTGCCATGGATGCCAGGGGCCTAACAAAGGACACCTGGTCTGCTATGTACCTGAGCCTATTAGGCCCTGTCCTAGGCAAGGCCTAATAGGCTGCCTGTCAGTATAACAGCAAAACAGAGTACGAGCGTTGAGGGTGAACGGGTTCCTTGTTGGGTCCTAGACAAATGCAGACATCTGAATGTAAAAAGGTTTCATCCAGCACTCCTCCGTAAAAATATGAAATCCTTTATTTCAAGCTAATAATAAAACATGTTGCAAGTGGTTACTAGTAAGTGTATACCAGACCACACTTGTACACTAGTAAAAATTATTATAACTATTTGAGATACAGCTGCGCTGTATACAGAGCAGTTGTATTGTACGCTATGACCTGAATCAATCAGTCCCGCAGACATGATGGGTTCAGTGTCAGCGGGTCCTGTGTGTCTCTGACACGCAGGCTCCACCTGTAATCTATCACACCCTGACATGCTTTCACCGAACCCGTCAGTCCCGCGGACCTGACGGGGACAGTATTTAGCGAACGATACAGCTGCTCTGTATAGAGACTACAGAGCATCTGTATCTCAAAAAGTAAAAATAATTTTTAATAAAAACTATTTATAAAGTTGCACCAATCACACTGATACACATTTTTATTTAAAAAAATGCCTTTCAAAGGTTTACATAACCTTTAATTCAGCTAATGGTAAAGAAAAGCCTATCAAGTATGTAATGGAATCTCTTGAGTGCAGTCCTGATAAGACTTTTCTCGAAAAACAGAAAGAAGATATCGGTATCGCCGCAATCATAACGCCGTAAAAAAATAAAATACAAAAAAACATAAACCAATAAACAATGCAAGAATGACTGATTTTTGTTAATCTCCCCTCGCAAAAGAAGCAATAAAAGTTCACCAATAAGTGGTATGTATTTTGTTCACTGTTCAATGGTAGCAAAATCTTAGTGGTTTTCCCTTGGATGATGTATTACATATTTTTCCCAGTGAAAAATAAGGGGTATGTACTCCAAAATCATACCAATAAAAACCACAGCTAGTTTTGCAAAAAATGGCCATCATAAAGCTTTAAAACCTTAAAGGGAATGTGTCGCTAGAATTTTTTTTTTTCCTCAGGTAAACAGTATTTGCATTGTTTTAATTTTTTTAATTTTTTCACAAGTCAGGAAATATTATAAATTAGGTTCTAATTTATAACATTTACATGTGCTGGTCACTAGAGGGAGCAATTCCCAAAATTGCAGCATTGGCAATGTGGTAAAGCAACCTCATTGCTTTATGCTGCAAATTTGGGGTAGACACACTCGCTCTAGTGTCCTCACACAATCCCCACTCCCTTATTCTGGCTAGTGCCAGGAGAAGGAGGGGGTTGAATCTTTAAACTGCCGCCATTTTCTGAGCGAATGCACAGTGTAGGAGGATTAGATACAGTGGTAATCACACAGTATAACACGAACATACACGAACATAATACACACATCACATACACAAACATAACTTACCTGCTCCTGCTGCCGCCTCCGCTCCTATTCCTTGCTTCTTCGCTGCCTTGAAGATGTGGATCGGAAGCCGCGACCGTAAGTCGTCATCTTACTGGCTTCCGGTCCATTTGAAAATGGCGCCAGATTTCGCTCTGACGAAGACCTTCCTTTTGGTCTGTGTGGGAGCGGCGCATGCGCCGTTCCCACACAGACGGCGTATTCTATAGTGAATGGAACGGCTCCCGTTCGCATTCTCTATGGGGATGTATGTGCCGTATTCCATCTCTGTATGTGTTGTTAATCGACACATACAGAGATGAAAAGAAAAATGGCAGCCCCCATATAGAAGTAAAAGTAAGAAAAAAGTAAAAAGTACAACACAAGAACACAAATAAATAAAATTTATTTTAATAACATACTAAAAGCAATATTATATAAAAAACATTTTTTTCGTGACACCTTCCCTTTAGTGACCAGCCTATTTTAAACCTTAATGACCAAGCTATTTTTTACGTTTTTCCATCGTCGCATTCCAAGAGCTATAACTTTTTTATTTTTGCGTCGACATAGCTTATAAGGTCTTATTTTTTGTGGGACAAGTTGTATTTTTTTAATAGCACCATTTTGGGGTACATATAATTTATTCATTAACTTTTATTAACTTTTTTGGGGGGGGGGGAATAGAAAAAACACTGAAATTTCGCCACTCTTGTTTTGCATCCTAAACCTACGCCGTTTACTGTGTGGTATAAATAACACAATAACTTAATTCAGCGGGTTGTTCCGATTGCAAAGATACCAAATTTGTATAGATGTTGTATGTTTTACTACTGTGACACAGTAAAAACACTTTTTTTTCAAAATTATTTGTTTTTGTGTCTCCATATTTGAAGAGCCATAACTTTTTTATTGTTCCACTGATGCAGTTGTATGAGGGCTTTTTTTTTTGCGTGACGACGTATAGTTTTTATTGGTACCATTTTGGAGTAGATGCGACTTTTTATCAAATTTTTTTTAAGGCAGGATTCACAGAAAACAGCAATCCATTGTTCTTTATATTATTTTTTACGGCGTTCACCTTGCAGGTTAAATAATGTAATAGCTTTATAGTCAGGGTCGTTGTGGCCACGGCGATACCAAATATGTATAAAGTTTTTAGTTTATTTAGTTTTTTTAATAGGAAAGCATTTTGTAAGAGGAAAAAGTGGGTTTTTCATTTTTTTTTCAAATAGTTTTTTTATTAACCTTATTAAACTTTTTTTTTACTAGTCCCACTAGGGGACTTTAATATGTGATTCTCTGATCGCTTTTATAATACACTGCAATACTTTAGTATTGCAGTGTATTACTGCCTGTCCGTTTAAAACGGACAGGCATCTGCTAGGTCATGCCTCTGGCTTAGCCTAGCAGGCATTCACTACAGGCAGACCTGGGGGCCTTTATTAGGCACCCGCTGCCATCGGAGACACAGACACTCGGCGACCTTATTACCGGGTGTCGGTGGGGGAGAGGGAGCTCCCTCCCTCTCTCCAAAACAACTCAGATGCGGTGCTCACTATTGAGCGCCACATCTGAGGGGTTAAACGCATGAGTTCGATACTGATATCGATCACAGCCATTTGAGCAGGGATGCCCCCCAGCCCTCAGCTACCTCTGGTAGCTGAGAGCAGGGACATTTAACGGCTCCCTGCTCTGTTTATTTATTCTGATGCAGCGTTGTGAAAAGGCGTATGCATCAGAATAAAGCCCATTAGTGGCCGCCGTGAAAAGGCGTATTGGCGGTTACTAACGGGTTAATGATGGAAAAATAAAAAAAGTCATGGCTCTTGGAATATGACAAAGCAAAAACAAAATATTTCCCAAACAGTGCTTTTATTGTATAAAAGTAGTAAAACATAAAAAGAAAAATACATTTGGTATCGCTGTGATCATAACGACCTGCAGAGTAAGGCTATGTTCACACGCTTAACAAAAAACGTCTGAAAATACGGAGCTGTTTTCAGAGAAAACAGCCTCTGATTCTCAGGCGTTTTTGAATCTAAAAATGAAGCTTCAAAAAGGCTGGGTTCACACTGAGTTTTTTGCAGGCGGAAATTCTGCCTCAAAATTCCGTTTGGAAGTTTGAGGCAGATTTTCCTCTCCCTGCACGCCGATTTTCGCGGCGTTTTTCTCTGCTTCCCATTGATGTCAGTGGGAGTTCAGAGGCGTAAACGCCAGAAGATAGGGCATGTCCCTTCAATGGGCCGTTTTTGACGAGTTTTGCGGCGCGGTTTCCACGTCAAAAAACTCTGTGTGAACCCAGCCTAATTTGGAGCTTCTTTTGAGGCTTCTTTTCAGGCTTCTTTTGAGGCATTTTTGAGGCGTTTTTCATAGTGTTCAATGTAAAATCAGCTCCAAAAAATGCCTCAAGAAGTGACATGCTACGGGTATGTTCACACGCAGTGGTTTTAGACGTAATTCGGGCGTTTTACGCCTCTAATTATGCCTGAAAAAACGCCCCTAATACGCCTACAAACATCTGCCCATTGCTTTCAATGGGAATTACGATGTTCTGTTCCAACGAGACTTTATTTTATGGCGAGTAAAATGGCGGCTCGTGAAAAGAAGTGCATGTCACTTTTTGGGACGTTTTTGGAGGTGTTTTTCATTGAGTTGTTAAAAAAAGTCTGAAAATCAGGAGCTGTTTTCGCCTGAAAACAGCTCTGTATTTTCAGACGTTTTTGGTCACTACGTGTGAACATACCCTACCATACCATACCCTATTTAGTGTGAACTAAATGCTGTTTTTTCCATTTATTTCAATGGGCAGATGTTTGTAGGTGTTCAGCTTCCGTTTTGTCAGGCATAAACGCTCTGAAATACGTCCTGAAAACACTGTGTGCAAATACCCTAAAGCTAACATATTACTTATACCGCACGGTGAATGCCATGAAAACAAATCCCCCAAAAATAAGTTATAAAGTACATTATTTGTACCTTAAAATAGTGCCATTAAAAATACAACTGCCGCAAAAACAAGCCCTAATACGACTATGTCTATGGAAAAATAAAGCTATGGCTTTTTAAATTCGGTGATGAAAAAAAGCAAAAAACAAAACACTAACGCTATGTCCCTAAGGCGCAAACTAGTTTGCGTCCTTAATGAGTTTAGAATGCCAGTTTATTGTAGTAAAAAAAATTTAATGTCAAGTTAAAGTCTCATGGGACCAAAAAAATAAAAATAAAAAAAGTATTGAAAAAAATATTCAATAAATAAATGAAAAAACCTAAAATAAATTTTATAAAACTTATATATGGTAATATAACCCCACATATTTGGCTTCCCTAGAAGTAATTTTCAACATTCAACATCTCCTTTATATGTATCCTCTATTTTTATCCCCTCTCTTTATTATTATTTATTATTTTACCTATATGTATATGTACTTATATGAGGACTTGTGTCTGAAACTGCATTACCAACAATGTCCACTAGTGGTCTCTACATGAACGTTAATTGGGAAGGAAGGCGACGTTTCCAGCCTCATCCACATGTTCAGCTTTGCTGAGTATCAGAACATTTCTATTAACAACGTTACAAGGTGGTATTAAGGCGGAATCAGTGTCTTTACGTTATCTGGGAATCTTTAAGTAACATCTTCTACAGCTGAGTAAGGTGATATATAGGGTAATATAGTATTATTATTATTATTATTATTATTATTATTATTATTTAACATTTGTCGCTACAGAAGTGTCCATGTTTATCATGTCAACTCCTTGTAACTAAGAGCGTTATCATATTGAAGGTTCACTCTATAAGTTTTTTCCATAGAGTTTATGGGATGTCCTTCACTCTGCAGCAATATTTGCTGTAATGGGAACCCCACTGTGTGATACCTCCCCTTCTTCCAATGTCATTGGTGTGTCCAGGCCACTCATCTCTATAAGCCCCTTGTTCCTCTGTAATTGGCTGGAGAGGGCTTCTTGGTCCCCAGCTTGTGATAGAGGGAGTGGGCAGAGGAAGTGACTGATGCTGGGAGATCCTTAGAAGGAGTCGACAGCTCTTATAGGACACATCCTCATCCAGAGTCTCGGCACAAGGAACTTTAGGAGCACTCTATCTCTGCTCTTGGGCACTACCTGTCATGGCTGGCACATGCTTACAGTTTTTTGGGTTTATCTCAAGTTTCATAGGGTGGATTGGGGTCGTAGTTGCCACCACCACCAATGACTGGGTGCTTACCTGCGACTACAGCATCAACACCTGCAGAAAATTGGATGAGCTGGGCTCCAGGGGACTATGGGCGGATTGTGTCATCTCTATAGGACTCTATCACTGCAAACCTCTGGCTGACATCCTCACGCTGCCTGGTAAGTTCCTTCAGGTTTCTTAATAAACTTTATATGTAGTCAAGAAACATTCATGTATATCGACCTTCTGTTTGCTAACGGTTCTGTACAAAAAACTCAGATAGATAGATAGATAGATAGATAGATAGATAGATAGATAGATAGATAGATAGATAGATAGATAGATAGATAGATAGATAGAGTGATAAATATTAGATAGATAGATAGATAGATAGATAGATAGATAGAGACAGTGATAAATGATAGATAGATAGATAGATAGATAGATAGATAGATAGATAGATAGATAGATAGATAGATAGATAGATAGATAGATAGATAGAGACAGTGATAAATGATAGATAGATAGATAGATAGATAGATAGATAGAGACAGTGATAGATAGATAGATAGATAGATAGATAGATAGATAGATAGATAGATAGATAGATAGATAGATAGATAGATGATAGATAGATAGATAGATAGATAGATAGATAGAGACAGTGATAAATATTAGATAGATAGATTATAATGTTAGTTATACTATAACTTCTTTAACATTTGGAAAATTTGTTTCAAAGCACCTAAGGGCCAATTCACACGAACGTGAGTCACGTCCGTTTGATGTGCATGGAAATCACGCGCAGTACACGGATTCATTGATTTCAATGGGGCCGTTCACTCATGCAGGAATTTTCACGCAGCGAGAGTCCACTGCGTGAAACTCTCCACATGTCCTATATTGGTGCGTTTTTACCTACCTACGCACCCATTGTATTCAATGGGTGTGTGAAAACCACGCATCTCACACAGATGCACATCCGTGTGCGGTACGTGATTTGCGCATCAATTCTATTAAAAATAAATAAGAAGTGCTTTGTGAGTTCATGAAAAACTCATGCCTTTCGCAAAGCACACTGATGCGTAACGCAACACACACAGACCAGATTTACGCAGGTTTTTTACGTGCGTAAATCTGTCACGCTCGTGTAAATATAGCCTAAATCTATATTTTTCCAAAGAGTAGTGAAAATTTTAAGATTATTTCAAGTATATAATGTTCAAAATACAAAATGTTACCCACTCTCCAATAATCCGACATTATTTACCGTGATTTATAATTTGCACAATTAATGTGGCACAATTGTCTTGGAGTGAAAGTTTCAGATTATTATATAAAAATATGTTAACTTTTTTCCAAGTTAAATAATTTGTATCTGAAATTGTGACATATTTATATGAAAGGTCAGTGTTGACTTTTTACAAACTATTTAAATATTTCCCTGCTATACTATTTTACATGCATTTAATCTTGAGAAATAGGTTTGGCATTTGACTCAGCTCATCATGATATGATGATGTGTAAATGAATGTGTGCTTTTACATAGGACTGCAGGGAAACCTACTGAGCTATCTTAGTTCAAAAGATTATCATAAAAAAACTATTCAAGACAAATTCAACTCTGGACTCTCGCTCCTATATATGTATATCTGCCAAACAATATGGATGTTATGTCAGTTGGTTTTGTCCTGTGACCCTTAGAGAACATTTTTATAGAATAAAAACTTTTGAGCTTTGTAAACTGTACATTTAAAGTAAATCTGTATTGAGCATATCTTCCATATTGCAGACAGTCCACTATTTATCTCCAGCTGTATATCCACTCATTCCCTGATAGATTTCTGTATTTAGCTCTATAACAGTATCAGAGCCCTACTGCAATATTCCCTAACCAGACACGTTTGGTTCTTGGGCCACTACATGTGGCTAGCTGCCTGTTGTGCACCAGTGTCATCAGGGATGTTAAAGTATCATAGCAACTTGGCATCAGAGTCAGAAGATGCCACTGACAGTTGACTCCGAGAAAAAGATCCATTCTATTGATGATCTACTAAACAGTTCAACCTATTTTCTAAAGAAAAAAGTGACACTGAACAATGGCGGGTGTACAGTATGTACAGTACCATGTGCTATATTCCTCCACCATTGGGCTAAAGCTCTGCATCGCTAAATCTTCCTGTGTAGCACAACTGTTTAGATTTCTTGCACCATCCCTTCCCTCATCCACCATTGCCTGTTTTGTTTGTGCAGAACCTTTTAGACTCCATGACAGAAGCTTTAAGTCCATAGAATACAGTCTACAAAAAACTGCTTAAGAAGGTGGTTCAAAATATTGGTATAAATATGGGAGAACAAACATAGAAAAGACACATATCTAAAGGCCCTTTTACACTGGCCGATAATCGGCTGGTGCAGCGAGCGCCGATCAACGTGACAACGGTGTTCGGCGCTCGTTTGCTCCTGTCACAGGGAGCTATGTATGGGGACGAGCGGTCGTTACTCCGATGTCGGCAGCGCGTCTCCCTGTTTACATAGAGAGATGTGCTGCTGACAACGATAATATTTTACTTTCTTAAAAAGATACGATCAGCAGATGATCGAGCATTTGCTTGTTCATCTGCTGATCACTGCCCTTTTTACACAGGGCAATTATCGTCAACGAGTGTTCTATCAACGCTCGTCCGCCTGATAATCGCCCAATGTAAAACCCCCTTAACCTCTTAACGCCGAAGGACGGATATATCCGACCTCTGCAGCTGCTAGTTCGCGCAAGAGGACGGATATATCCGTCCTGTGATCGCGCGGGTACTGCCACTGTACCCACGCGATCAGCGGCAGGAGCACGGCTGTTATACACAGCCTGGCTCCTGCTGCAACTGCCGGAATCGAAGCGCGCTCTGATTCCGGCAGTTTAACCCATTAAATTCCGCTGTCAATAGCGACAGCGACATCTAATGTGTTTGACAGAGGGAGCGAGCTCCCTCTGTCACCCCATCGGCGCCACCGCAAAGAAATCGCGGGTCGCCGTCGGGTTTCCATGGCATCCAGGGGCCTAACAAAGACACCCAGGTCTGCCTTCAGCAAATGCCTGTTAGGCGATGCCGGAGGCATGACCTAATAGATTGCCTGTCAGTTTTACACTGACAGGCAATAATGCTAAGTATACCAAAGCATTATATATGCGATCAGCAGATCGCATAGTGAAGTCCCCCGGTGGGATTAAAAAAATAAATGTAAATCAGTTAAATAAAGTTTGTGAAAAAAAAATAAAAAATTACAGTGAAAATCAAATAAAACTACTTTTTTTGCCCAAAAAGTGGTTTTATTTAGTAAAAGTGTCAAAACAAATAACACATACACATATATGGTATCCCCGCGATCATAACAACTTGAACAATAAAATGAACACCTTAATTAAACTGCCGGATGAACGGCGTCCAAAAAAACCCCCAAAAAAACAATGGCAAAATTCTCTCTCTTCTCCCATTCCCCCCATAAAAAATGTAATAAAAATGAATCTATAAGTCCTATGTACCCCAAAATAGTACTAATGAAAACTACACATTGGCCCGCAAAACTCAAGCCCACATACGGCCACATTGACGGAAAAATAAAAAAATTACGTCTCTTGGAATGCGGCGATGCAAAAACAAGTAATTTTTTTCTAAAAGGCTTTTTATTGTGCAAACGTAGGAAAACATATAAAACCTTTACATATTTGGTATCCCTGTAATCGTGCCGACCCATAGAATAAATTTAACATGTTATTTACGCTGCATAGTAAACTGCGTAAATTTATAACGTGAAAATCAATGCTGGAATAACTGCTTATTTTCAATTCTCTCCTAAAATAAAGTTAATAAAAGTTAATTAATATATTATAAGTATCTAAAAATGGTACAATTACAAAATACAACTCGTCCCGCAAAAAACAAGCCCTTATACGGCTATGTCGACGGAATAAAAAAAAAGTTACGACTCTTGGAATGCGACCGTGAAAAAACAAAAAATAATCCTTGGTCTTTAACGTGCAAAATGGCCTGGTCATTAAGGGGTTAAGGCTGTGCTCACATCCTTCACGGGCCTCCATCGCAGATTTGGTAAAATGCCTTTATTTTTTCCAGGTAAACAACGGAAATCCGACAAACCTCATTAAAGTCAATGGGTTCCCTCGTGCGCCGTTAGTGTCAGTCATGAAATGGCTTCAGCGATTCAGATTCTTTCTTTGTTCTGTTCCAATGAAAGAGCAGAAAAACTGAAAACGCACAACAAAGCCTAAACGACAAACAATAAAGAACTATGGGGTTAGGTAGTTGTTGGGTGTTGATTGAAATCATGGCTCTCCAATACTTCAGTATCTTTCAAGACATTGGTGCAGATTTACTAAGACTAGTGTTTCCTATCCCAATCTTAAGTTTCAGCTCCGCTGGAGTAAGATGTGAAGGCTTTATTAAGAAGCGCACGCCTTTTAATAAATGTGTTGCATCTTTATGCTGGCAGTGCGCCACAATTGTGGGGCAGCAACCGCCCCCATTCCTCCATTGGACATAAAATAAAAAATAAGTATACTCACCTCTCCACACCTCTTCGCTTTTCCGTTCTGGTTCCCCTCAGGCTCTCACTACTGGCTTATACAAGGGCCTGATACCGATCAGTGTCAGGGCCTTATGAGAAACACAGCACTAAATGTCCTGAGTGCTGCATCACATACGATGTCCTGACGCTGCCCGGCATTAGTGCATTGTAGCGCCTTCAGCGAGAGACTGAGGGGACCCGGAGAGTAGAAACGAAGAGATGCTGTGAGGTTAGTATACTAATTTTTTTATATTTTTTTATGGGGGAGTCAGGGGCGTAAATAGGAAAGACTGGGCCCTATAGCAAACTCTTGACCGGAGCACCACCGGGTGCCACAAGCAGCCCCCCTTATAAATAGTGCCCCCTGTAGAATGTGCCATACAGCCCCCCTGTAGACAGTGCTATATAGCCCCACATATAGACGGTGTCACACCCCATTTGCATATAGCGCCCCCACCTTCCCCTTGTAGATAGTGCCATACAGCCCCCTGTAGATATCGCCATAAAGCCCCCACTGTATATAGCGCTATACAGCTCCCACTGTATATATTGCCAGACAGCCCTCCTCCCTTGTATATAGTGCCACACAGCCCTCCTTAGTAGAAAGTGCAGCACAGCCCCCCTTAGTAGAAAGTACCACACACAGACCCCTGTAGATTGCACCACACTCAGCCCCCTGTAGATAGAGCCACAGCCCTACCCCTTTTATATAATGCCATACAGTTCCCCATGTGTATAGTGCCACACAGCTCTCCCTTGTGTATAGTGCCACACAGCTCCCCCTTGTGTATAGTGCCACACAGACGCCCTTTGTGTATAGTGCCACAAAGCTCTCCCTTGTGTATAGTGCCACACATCTCCCCATTGTGTATAGTGCCACACAGCCCTCCTTTGTGTATAGTGCCGCACAGCCCCCCCTTGTGTATAGTGCCACAAAGCAATGGCGCATCCGAGAAAGTTATATCAGCCAGGGAGATGTCACTCAAACATGGAAAGGTGGGTTTGGAGGCAGGACTATCTGACTCCTCAGGATAGCGGCACAGCCCCATGACCCTCTAATGAGTAATTAGCATATAGTGTGCACCGTTTTAAAAGTAGATTTTAAGGATTTTGCTGCATATGAAAAAAACATACAAGGGAATGTTTGGAAATATTGTCAGGTCATGTATTACCTCATGGTGGCGGTTCAAGGGGTTAAAGAGGCTCTGTCACCACATTATAAGTGCCCTATCTTGTACATAATGTGATCGGTGCTGTAATGTAGATAATTTTTGACTGAGTTATAACCTATTTTAGCTTTATGCTAATTACTTTCTTAATGGACAACTGGGCGTGTTTTACTTTTTGACCAAGTGGATGTTGTGGGGAGGAGTGTATGACGCTGACCAATCAGTGTCATACACTTCTCTCCATTCATTTACACAGCACTTAGCGATATAGCTATATCGCTATGTGCAGCCACATACACAAACACTAACATTACTGCAGTGTCCTGACAATGAATATACATTACCTCCAGCCAGGACGTGATGTCTATTCAGAATCCTGACACTTCGTTAACGTTTCTGTGAGATTTACAGCAAGGCAAGCGTAATCTCGTTTCAAATGAGAGTTTACAGCGTAATCTCGCGAGATTACGCTTGCTGTGCTGTAGTGTCGGGATTGTGTTAGCGAAGTGTCAGGATTCTGAATAGACATCACGTCCTGGTTGGAAGTAATGTATATTCACTGTCAGGACACTGCGGTAATGTTAGTGTGTGTGTATGTGGCTGCACATAGAGATATAGCTATATGTAAATGAATGGAGAGAAGTGTATGACGCTGATTGGTCGCTATATATAAAAAATTGGATAGCACTCCTGGTAGAGATGTTGAGGTGCTGTGAGGGTTCGGGTTTGGCAAACCCACAATACTGTAGTCATTCAGCAAATAACCCAAGCACTCAAACGTATGAATGAATAAGATTCGTTTAATTCTTGTATTATTTAATTTTCAGTTTGTTCTTCACTGAAATAAATCTTCACAAAATTTCAGTAATTGCTAACAAGCGATTGTAAATCTTCAGTGATTGCTGAAAAGCGATTGTAAATCTCAGTGATTGCTGACAAGCGATTGTAAATTACGTTTCGGCCAACTCTGGCCTTTTTCAAAATCGCTTAAACTAATGTGCAAAACAGAAAAGATACACACTATAAGTATGTTGCATACAAGTATATATAAAAGAAAACAGATTTAATACAGAAAAACCAAAAGTTTTTTGCTGAATGGCTGATTGGTCGCTGATTGGTCAGCGTCATACACGACATGTAGGTCATAACTCCGTCAAAAATGATCGTTTTTCTAAATAAAAAAACACTGCTGTAATCTACATTACAGCGCCGATCACATTATGTACAAGATAGGGCACTTATAATGTGGTGACAGAGCCTCTTTAAAACTACCAGACAGATTTCCATTAAATATACAATGAATTGAGAACAATTCCATCTGCCCTGCAATTTTGTTTTTATAAATATATCCTATATAATTACAGATCCAGAAGCAAGCTCTGACATATATACAGTACCGCAACCAAGATCAGTACATAAATACAGCACTAGAACCAAGCTAAGTGCATAAATACAGCATTAGAGCCAAGCTCTGACAAGTATACAGCACCAGAACAAAGCTCAGTACATAAATACAGCACTAGAACCAAGCCCATACATATATACAGCAACAGAACAAACCTCAGTACATAAATACAGCACAGAACCAAACTCATTACACATATACACAGCACCAAAACCAATCTCATACGTATATACAGCACCAGAACAAAGCTCAGTACTTACATAAAGAATCAGAACCAAGATCAGTACATATATACAACACCAGAACAAATACAGCTCAATTTAGTGCAACCCCTGCCGTATAGGTTTATACAGCTCCCAGCATGGCCCAAACAATGGTGAGGATATGCTGGGAGAAGCTGTTTCACAAAAAATATCATACCACCCATCATCTCGCTGCAGATCATACAGAGACTACAGTGCTGATTAGAGGCAGAATAAACATTTACATTAAGTGACTCACCGGTGACGTCTCAGATTCTAGTTCTTTTCTTCTCCCTCCGGTCCAGACATCTATGATGGATTTCTACCGGCCATGACCCATTTCTGCAGTTTTCCGCTCAGATGTCTTCAGCTTCTCACTTTTAAAACATTTCTGCACCTATAAACAAAGTTAAAATTCTCAACACCTCTAAATATAATAAAGCACCATACACTGCACCTCTAACTATAATAGCGCCATACACTGTGTCCCTGATTATAATAGTACCATACACTGTGTCCCACACACACACACACACACACACACACCGTGCCCCCTGTAGATAGTGCCCCCATAAGACTGTAGATAGTGACCGCCATAGAGCCTCTGTAGATAGTGCCCTACATAGAAGCCCCTATATATAGTGTCCCACATACAACCCTCTGTAGATAGTGTCCACATATGGACTCCAGAGCTGCAAGGCAATAGTGCTAACCACTGAGCCACTGTGCCGCCCTACATATAGCTGCCCCTATAGACAGCGTTCCACGTATAGCCCACCTCTGTAGTGTCTCACATACAGCTCCCCCTGTATATAGTGTCCCACATATAGCCCACCCCTGTAGACAGTGCCCTACATATAGCCACCCTGTTGCTAGTGCCCCACAGGTAACCCACCCATGTATATAATTTTTCCCCATATAGCCCACCCCTATAGAAAGTGCCCTAAAAAATAGCTCCCCTATAGATAGTGCTCTACATATAGCCCACCCCTGTATAGTGTCTCACATATATCTCCCCCTGTATATAGTGCCCCACATATAGACCCCCCTGTAGATAGTGCCCCACATATAGACCCCCCTGTAGATAGTGGCCCACATATAGACCCCCTGTATATAGTGGCCCACATCCCCACCCCTGTAGATTGTGCCCCACATACAGACCACCCCTGTAGCTTGTGCCCCACATCCCCACATATTGACCCCCCCTGTAGATAGAGCCCCTCACTATATATAATGCTACTCACAGTTTTATGGGAAAAAACAAAAAACTTTACATACTCACATGATCCCGTTCCTGTTCGCTGGCTATGCAGATCTGTTCTCTTCTGAGCAGGTCTGCTGGAGCTGAACAAGCATCGTCCAATGACGCTGATTGGCGGGGCAGAATGACTTGCCCCATTAATCAGCACTTTTCTAGCATGGAAGCGGCGCGATGATGTCATCGCGCCGCTAGCTAATCAGCGTCATTGTAAGGCGCTGAATGGTCAACTATTCGGCACTAATGCATGTATTTGGCTGTCGCTAGCACCGGGATTTCTGCTTTAATTTACACTACTTTTCTGGCATAAATTATAATAAATTTGTCGGGACACGATGGTACCACCCACATTTTTCAAAAAGTGATGAGGGCGGCGTAAAAGGCCCAAAAGTTTTGAAAGCAGAAACCTAGCTTAAAAAGGTTAATAAATTCCCCTCATTGTGCATACTTTAGAAAGCCAATCTTCTATTACAGCAGAAGATTTCTGTCACAGATCACTTCTAATGGACAAGCATCTTAGGGTAGGTTCACACTGAGTTTTTTGCAGGTGGAAAATCTGCCTCAAAATTCTGTTTGGAATTTTGAGACAGAGTTTGCTCTCCCTGCACACCGATTTTTGTGTTTTTTTTCGCTCGCGGCTATTGAGCGCTACGGGCAAAGAACGCTGCGAAATACGTTTTCTCTGCCTCCCATTGATGTCAATGGGAGGTCAGAGCCGTAAACACCCAAAGATAGGACATGTCCCTTTTTTTTCCCTTGAGATGGTTTTTCCGCTCGTGGGAAAAAAGCGCCTCCGACTTCCATTGAAATCAATGGGAGCCATTTTCGGAAATTTTTTGGCGCGTTTTCCAACGCGGTTTCCGCGTCAAAAAACTCAGTGTGAACTCCCCCTTACTCTTCCATGTTCGGCATAAAAATAGAGAGAGTTCTATGGCATAATTCTGTTTGCGGCCACTGTACAATATGATACAAAACCAGGGTAAACAATGCAGATATACACTCCTCAACATTGAAATTGCAACACCATGAAGGGCAAGCTGTAAGGTTATGCAAATCGAGGAAGTAGCAGGTATCGCTAAGATCTGCAAATTTTCAAGCACCTTTCTCCAATCTGTGGCATGTGGAATGGGCATGAAAGCCAGATTGAAATCAACGCTTTTTTGGCCACATGGAACATAAAAAATCGGATCAAGTGGTCTGGGATGATTGTGCGATGTCTCCTGTTCGTTGACGTGCCAGTTATCGCCACTTGTCGCAAACTGAGAGGGACAGAATCCTTGAACTGAGAGACCTTGGTTTATCACGTCAGCAGATCTCTATGCGCCTAGGCTGAGATGTCAGCACTGTTCAATGTTGCATGTCCCAGAGGTTAGGAGAACAACAAACGGGAATGACAGCAAGAGGTGCATGGAGACGAACCTCTGCACGGACAGATCGTCTGATTGGAAGAATGGCGCGTAGTGATCTATTCTGTACTGAAAGTGAAAGGGCGGCAACCAGTGTCGAAACAAACCATCATAAGGCATTTGCACGACATTGGGCTACGAGCCAGACGACCAGCTACAGGTGTTTCATTGACCACACGCCACTGCTCTCAAAGGCTATCATGGTGCACAGCAAGATGGCAATGGAGCCTGGAATAGAGGTCTATGCTCTTCAGCATTGAGTCTCGCTTTTGTCTCAGACGCAATGATTGCCAGAGATTGGTCTAGAGACCACATGAGCAATGCCATGAAGAGGCCTTCACAAGGGAACGTCACACTGGTCCTACTCCTGGGATTATGGTGTGAGGTGGCAGAATGTATGATGGCTGAACTCCTCAAGTCTTCATTTCAGGTACACTAACAGCTCGGCGTTACATTGATTTGGTTGTGGAACCAGTGGAACGGCCATTTCTCCTTCTCCAAGAAGCCGTTTTTCAACTGGACAACGTCAGGCCGCATGTTGCTTCTGCTACTGTGAGCAGCCGGCGTGGTCTAAACGTGCTACCATGGCCTGCAGCGACTCCGAACTTGTCTTTAATCAATAACATCTGGGACCTCATTGGTCGGCAACTGCAAAGGGAGCTGCCAGCAGCAAATCTTGATGATTTGTGTGCCCAAGTGCATTCAGCGTGTCATAACATTCCTCAGACAACCATTGATAACCTCATTGATAGCATGCCAAGGTGTGTAAGTATGTGTATTTCTGCGTGTGGCGCTCATACTCGATACTGAATAAATCAAGATGTTTGGAATTTTTTGTTTCCATTTTTTTATCATTTGCATATCATTAACATGTCTATCAATCCTATGGTAACATGTCTATCAATCCTATGGTTTCCACAATTCAAAAAAATTAGTTTCTTTGAGTTGCAATTTCAATGTTGAGGAGTGTATAATAAAAGTGGTAGAGCTTACTGGAAATGTAATGAGGGAGCAGTGACTGGCACTGTTAGGGTATGTTCACACGCACCGTTTTCAGATGTAATTTCGGCGTTTTGCGCCTCGAATTTTGCCTGAAAAAACGGCTCCATTATGCCTACAAACATCTGCCCATTGCTTTCAATGGGTTTTACGATGTTCTATTCCCACGAGGTGTCATTTTACGCATCGCTGTCAAAAGACGGCACGTAAAAAGACACCCGCGTCAAAGAACTGCATGTCACTTCTTGGGACGTTTTTGGAGCCGTTTTTCATTGACTCCATTGAAAAACAGCTCCAATAACTTCCGTAAAATACGCTGCGAAAAAACGCGAGTTGTTAAAAAACTTCTGAAAATCAGGAGCTGTTTTCAGGCGAAAACAGCTCTGTAATTTCAGACGTATTTTGCTACTGCGTGTGAACATACCCTTATGGTTGGTTTGCCATTTACATGTCTCGGCATTAGGGAGTTATGTGGCTGTCACTTTAATGGGGTCACTGTGACTGGCTCTGTTATGGGGGCACGGTGACTAATACTATTATGAAGGGAAAAGTTAACAAAAATTGGAAGTTATAATTTAAAGAAGTTGTCTCATAGAGGGAACTAATTTAGACCAGGATCACACACGTAGTTTTGATGCAGTTTTTGAGCAAAACACAGGGATGAACATAAAAGAAAGGAGAAACAGTATATAATTTTCTTTATACCTTTCATTCCTTCTGGATCCACTTCTGACTTTGGCTAAAAAAGCTGAGCCAAAAAACGGCGTGTGTGATCCTGACCTTAAAGTAACAACATTAGGAACTTATTAAAACACATTACACAGTGTGATATGTTTCCAACTGAAAATAATTTCATTCAGAATGGTGACTGTTAATAACATGGTTGTTACTTGACGGATCAGAGAAAGAACCAACTAGGCAGCACAATTTCACCTATAGCACCCTCCTTTTCTACAACTGCGGTTAGGGTTGAGATACTGAGCTGGTCCTACCACATCGGTTCCTCTAGATAGTCTGTTGATTGATTCTCTGGATAACATCAGGGAACCAGGCGACTTAAAGAGGCTCTGTCACCAGATTATCAAATCCCTATCTCCTACTGCATGTGATCGGCGCTTCAATGTAGATAACAGTAACATATATTTTTTTTTTAAACGATCATTTTTGGCTAAGTTATGAGCTATTTTATATTTATGCAAATGAGCCTTTCTAATGGAAAACTGGGCGTGTTTTCTCTTATTTCCAACTGGGCGTGTATTGTGTTTTTAGCATCTGGGCGTGTTTACTTCTTTCACTGCACAATCACACACTGCTGTGGATCATGCTGGGCTGGAATAATGAGAAGTGTAGGACACTGATTAGTCACTGATTGGACAGAGTCATACACTCCTCTGTACAACACCCAGTTGGTAAAAAGTAAAAACACGCCCAGTTGTCCATTGAGAAACTCATTAGCATAAATCTAAACTAGCTTTTAACTTGCTCAAAAATGATAGTTTTTCAAAATAAAAACCACTGCTGTTATCTACATTACAGCGCCAATCAGATTATGGAGGAGATAGGGCACTTATAATCTGGTGACAGAGCCTCTTTAAAGGGAATGTGTTGCTAGCAAAAAATGTATTTTTTTTTTTAGTTAAACAATTAGTGTGTAGGTGATTAAACATTGTTCTATTTTTTTTTTATTTTTTTCACGAGTCAGGAAATATTATTAATTAGATTATAATTTATAATATTTCCCAGCACTGGTCACTAGATGGAGCAATTCCCAAAATTGCAACATTGCATGTGGTAAAGCAACCACATTGCTTTATGCTGCAAAATTGGAAAAAATCCCTCGCTCTAGTGAGCTCTCAGAATCCCCCCCTCCTTTATCCTGGCTAGTGCCGGGAGAAACGAGGGGATTGAACGGTCAAACCTCCTACACTGTGTGTCGCCATTTTTTGAGCTAACACACAGTGTAGTAGGTTTACATACACTAGTAAACACACACTGAAACACGAACATACATAGAAATCACTTACCTGCTCCTGCCGCCGCCGCTCCCTCCGGTCCGTCCGCTCCGTCTGCTGCCGCTGCTCCAAGTGCACAAGTCCGGAAGCCGCGACCGGAAGTAGTAATCTTACTGTCCGGCCGCGACTTCCGGTCTACAGGAAAATGGCGCCGGACGGCTCTCAGTTCAACTTGGACTGTGTGGGAGCGGCGCATGCGCCGTTCCCACACAGACGGCGTACACCATAGTGGATGGAACGGGCCCCGTTCGCATTCACTATGGGACTGTAGCTGCCGTATTCCATGTCTGTATGTGTCGTTAATCGACACACACAGAAATGGAAAAAAAAAATGGCAGCCCCCATAGGGAAGAAAAAGTAAAAAAAAGTAACACACAAACACACAAATAAATATAAATGTTTTTAATAAAACACTAACATCAAACTGATATAAAAAAAAAATTTTGGGGTGACATTGTTCCTTTAAGGGAAGTAGAAGATACTATTGCTAATGTAACAGTCACAAAAGTTTAATGACACCTACCAGGAATATGACACTGCGGGGTCAAGCAATTCAGGGTTCATAATATAGCAGGTCTGGTACTTTGTGCAGAATCTACGGTCAGAAGAGTAGTCAGGCAATCCAGGGTTCGGCAACGATGATGCAGCAGTCAGTTATATTATACATAAACGATGGTCGGGAGAGTAGTCAAGCAATCCAGGATTTAGAAACGGTAATGTAGCAGTGTCAAGTATGCGGTACAGAGAATGATCTAAGAGAATAGTCTGGGACAAAACGGGTTACAACAGTAAGGTTCAAGTACAAGGTCAAAGGCAGGGAAATAGAACAACAAGCATAGGGCAACAGCGAAACCTATAACTGGCACTGAAGCAGCTGACTGCCCGACATCCCTGCCAGCCCCTGCCGAGATATTAAGTGCAGCGTCAGCCGGCAGGGAGAGAGGGTCCTGGATCGCGTAAGGATAAGTATGTTACACAAACCTTTTAATAAAAAGATGTAAATGATATCTATCTTGCTGGCTTTATAGTAACTCACATATTCCAAGTCTTTATAAAATATGCAATCCACAAAATGATATCATTGGTTGACTTTATTACAGGTGTCCACCACAGTACAGTACCACGCATATACAAACTGTAGGGGATCAAACATATTTTATATAGGGAGCTGGTGGAAAAGTTTTTTACCTGGTCTAAAGAGAATTGTTTAGTACGAAACGTTGGTAAAACTTGAGAGATAGTAACTGATTTCAGTAGGAGGGGGCAGGAAATTAATCTGGTGACTATTAATGGGCAGGAGGTGTCAATAGTGGTCACCTATAAATATTTGGGAGTATATTTTGACAATAAACTGGATTGGAAATTGAATTGTGATATGTTGTATAAAAATGGTTTAAGTCGTCTTTACTTTTTGCGCCAATTAAGGTCTTTTGATGTTTGTACAAAGATGTTACAGATGTTCTATGAATCGGTTGCTTGCTGGTACGTTAACGCAAGTGGCAGGGATATTGACAAGTTAAATAAGTTAATTCGGAAGGCGAGTAGTATTGTTGGTTGTGTGCTTGACCCTGTTAGCATTGTGGGGGATAAAAGAATGTTGGGAAAGTTCAAACGGATTGTTGCGTGTCCTCCGCATCCGCTTTTTAATTATGTCAATTCTCAGTAAAGTGCTCTAAGGACAGGTATAGGAAGTCTTTTTTTTTTATTTTTTTATTTTTTTACCAACGGCTATCTCTTTATTTAATAGGTATAAGAACTGAGCTGTTTGCTGTATCTCATTTTATGGTGTATTTTTAACGTGATGTTATGTATTTGTTAAATTATTTGTTAAAATTGTTATGTCTATGCGTTGTTGGTTTTGATTGAGTATACTTTTTGACTATGTTTAGTTTCTCTTCAGGGATCACTAAAGTCTTTCTTATCTTATTTATTGCTACATCAGATACTATATCAATACTGAGAATTTTCCCAATTCCTTTAGCAGATGTATGTCTAGAGATAGAAACTCTATACCAGGGAAGATTACTTTGAACTATGACTTATTGCAGTCATATTTATACCGAATCTCTTCTGGGGGTGAAACAGAGGAACAGCTGGAGCACAGAGCTGGCCTTAGTTCACACTTGTAACATGTTTTCTTTGATTTTTGTTGTTTTTATAATCATTCGCCTTCCACTGTTTATCAGTGTTGAGAGTTTCATGAATACAATGGAGTCATTAGCTGAAGCCAGGGCTGACGTTATCAGATTGCATCTCGCAGTGGCACTATTATTATTGAATTCTATCTTGGGACCAGGAATACAAATGAAGATTGTCTTCTGGTTGTGTAAGACAAGATTTTTTCTCTATAGTGAGACATTTCTACCTGCTTGATGTATGTGCTGAATAAACAAGATTCCAAATTATTACGCCATATGATTTGCACACATTGTTAAGCTCATGTACTTAATCTTTTGTGTCATTACAGATATTGATAACATCAAAGAAACTGTTTATCTTAAGGAGTAAACAAAATCCCTAACCAGCGGCAAAGAATAAATATTCTGTCATGTATAACAATATCTTTGTGCACAGAATATTAAAGAGGTTCTCCAGTCAACATTTCTTGACAGGAGAACAATAAGCTTTACAGTGAGTCTGGTACTGAACATACTGTACAATATTTTAGCCACCTTCAGGTTGTTTGCACTCCTGTTGCAAGATCTAAGCTGTTGAATGAGTTGCCCACACTGCCTCCAGAAAATCGACATGACCCCTACATGACGTGGAAACATGGTGTCCTTTAGTAGGCTGTGGCGATATAGTAGCTACAGTTTAAAGAACTGTGCCCTAAAGCTGACCATACATTAGGGATTTTAGACAGTCCTTTTTGGAACAACTTGCTTTTAATGGTTGGTTTGTGAATACTCCCTCACCTTCTACAGGCTGCTAAATTGTTCCTTCCGCGCAAGTGGAAATCGACTGAGCCCCCCCACCCCCCTGTCCCTGGATGAATGGTTTGAGGAGAGATTGCCATGACGCAGAGAATGGAGGAACTAATTGCCCAGTCTCCAAAGGTCTCCGCTCATTACATGACCGCGTGGTTCTACTGGACCACCTTTTCTCATCCTCCTCTTATTGTAAACTAGTGCGCTGAGGCTGCTCTTTCCTTTCTTACGATTCCTCAGCCCTGTGCTGCTTCTGGAGTTCCCACCACATATGTATACATTCCATATGTGTAGCCGTCTACTATTTGTCTAGACGGTCCCAGGAAATGGAGCTCAGGCCTTCCACGGCCCCCATACTTCATTGTTTTTATTTTCCTACAGGATTGTGGTCTGCCCCGGCGTAGGATCTTTACCTTTACTAACACTAACCTCCGTTATTACCCCAGTACCCACTGCCAGCTGGGGTGCCGGGAAGAACCGGGTACGATCCAGTACCCGACCATCTGTAATGATGGCCGGGAACTGGAGCGGCTGCAGGCTAGTATTATTAGGCTGGGAAAGCCCAACAACAGTTTCCCTTCCCACCCATGTAATGCTAGGCTGCTGCTGCTGTGTTGTATCTGGCTGGTTATGAAAAATGGGAGGGACCCCACGTAATTGAAAAAAAATATTTAAGTAAATAAATGGAAAGAACGATGTGGGGTTCCCCCATTTTTATAACCAGCCATACACAACACAGCAGCAGCAGCCTAGCATTACCAGAGTGGGAAGTACCATTGTTTTTGGGTTTTCCCAGCCTAATAGTACCAGCCTGCGGCCGCTCCGTTACCCAACCATCACTACAGATGGTCGGGTACTGGATCGTATCCGGCTCTTCCCAGTACCCCTGGTGGCGGTGGGTTCCGGGTTAGTGTTAGCCTCTTCATGTCTAACATTAAGCCTTGCCTTAGTAATGGACATTTTCAATCAGCCAGCGGCCATTACTAAGGTGGTAGTAATAAAGTTTAGAAAAATACAAAGACATAGGAAAAATATTTTATTGAAATAAAAATCCCACACAACCCTTGTTATCCATTTTATTGAGAATAAAAAATGCAGTTTTCAAGTAGTCCTCAAATCCGACGTAGTCCAACAACCGAACTTGTAAAAAAAACGCAAACACACAAAAATAATTAGTAACACATAAAAAAAGAAAAACAATTATTATTATTACCTTTCCTGGGTCCAGCGCTGGAGCCGCAATGTCAGCGAGCTGGGCCCTATAGCTAATCCTATCATGTGTGATACTGTCTGTTGAGCCATTGTATCTAATCCTATCATGTGTGATACTCTTCTGCTGAGACATTGTATCTAATCCTATAATGTGTGATACTGTCTGCTGAGCTACTGTATTGAATCCCATCATGTGTGATACTGTCTGCTGAGCCACTGTATCTAATCCTATCATGTGTGATACTGTCTGCTGAGCCACTGTATCTAATCCCAGCCATAGCTATAGGGTCGTAGTGCTATAGATATGCTATCTCCTATATACACATATACATACATGCACACACATTTTCTTTTTGGCGGGGATACATGTATTGGGGCTATTTTCCCTGACGTTTCAAGACATTAGTGACGCACTGGGCTGCTAGTGCTGCATCGTTGGGTCACTTAGGACTGAGAAGTTTGGGGGGGGGGCCCAAGAAGAATATTTACATTGGAGCACATGAGCCTTTAGCTACGTCCCTGTTGTCATCCACCCATTGTAATCAATTGTCATTCATTTTGACTGATTGGTGTTCCTGTGCCAGTTACTTTTCCCATACTTGTATAGATATCCGTTCACTTGATTGCTTTGTGTCTGTAGCTAAATGAAAGCTTCTAAGATGGCACTAATTTTCCTGTCCCTAAACCATCTAGCGGAAATACCCCAGACAAGGAACATTTATACGCGGCTTCCCTCTTCTTTTCAAATTTGTTTCCAATGAGACATATAACACAGGAAACTAATCTAAAGGGAAATATACCAAATTTACTGAACAAAGGCTTTTCAGATACATTGATAAGTGAGGGTGCACAATGTGGTTTTTACAGTGTGCAAGGGGAATGCCATTAAAGGGAATGTGTTGTTAGCAAAACATTTTTTTTTTTTTTTAGTTAAACAATTAGTGTGTGGGTGATTAAACATTGTTCTAATTTTTTTTATTTTTTTCACGAGTCAGGAAATATTATAAATTGGATTCTAATTTATAATATTTCCCATTGCTGGTCACTAGATGGAGCAATTCCCAAAATTGCAGCATTGCATGTGGTAAAGCAACCACATTGCTTTATGCTGCAAAATTGGGAAAAAATCCCTCGCTCTAGTGAGCTCTCAGAATCCCCCCCTCCTTTATCCTGGCTAGTGCCGGGAGAAACGAGGGGATTGAACGGTCTAACCTCCTACACTGTGTGTCGCCATTTTTTGAGCTAACACACAGTGTAGTAGGTTAACATACACTAGTAAACACACAGTAAAACACGAACATACATAGAAATCACTTACCTGCTCCAGGCGCCGCCGCTCCCTCCGGACCGTCCGCTCCGTCTGCTGCCGCTGCTCCATGTGCACAAGTCCGGAAGCCATGACCGGAAGTAGTAATCTTACTGTCCGGCCGCGACTTCCGGTCCACAGGAAAATGGCGCCGGACGGCGCGCATTTCAAATTGGACTGTGTGGGAGCGGCGCATGCGCCGTTCCCACACAGACGACGTACACCATAGTGGATGGAACAGGCCCCGTTCGCAGTCCCTATGGGACTGGAGCTGCCGTATTCCATGTCTGTATGTGTCGTTAATCGACACATACAGAAATGGAAAAAAAAATGGCAGCCCCCATAGGGAAGAAAAAGTGTAAAAATAAAAAAAAGTAACACACAAACACACAAATAAATACAAACGTTTTTAATAAAACACTAACATCAAACTGATATAAAAAAAATTTTTTGGGTGACACTGTTCCTTTAAGTAGAAACTCATTGAATCCTGGTAAATTGATATTCTCTGCAGTAACAGAAAACATAATAGTAATAGCTAGTTAGCCCTTCAGTATGGTCTGGTATAACTTAAACTTATAAGGTTTTAAATTGACCAAATTTAGAAGATAATATGGAGTTCATTCGCCTATTAATTTAGTATAATTATTATGGATTGTGCAATCTTTTATTAGAAATGGTTTCCGAGGCCAACAAAAAGTAGCCTATAAGACTTTTTTTTTCTAAAACTGTGTTTTTTGGTATTTAGTGCAACTTTATAATTTGGTTTTATTTTAAAGAAAAATGATTTGCTTTTTCAGATACAGCTTCTATGTATCCTGGATACATAGAACATGTAACTTTCGCTGAAACCTGAATCTGTCAGGTCAGCTGGACTGACGGCTCCGGTGTCAGCGGGTCTCTGACACGTAGGTTCCACCTGTTATTGATCACATCCAAATTATGACCTTGTGTACTATATATATATGTATATATATATATATATATATATATATATATATATATATATATATATATTCTTCCAGATTGAATTTTGGTACATTGTCTATGCTCCTTGTGTTTTAAATATGTATCTGATTTCTTTGACCAATTTAAAGTTATATAATACTCATAGGTGGATTGATATCAAGCTTTACAACACTGTATGAATGACTGACTGACTGATACAGGGCACATGTATAAAATGTATATAAACTGTATTTTTTGTGTTTTTGAACTGTGTAAAGCACTAATAACATGTAATGTTGGTGAATTCCTTAATCATGAACAGGCAAGATAAGTTTGGGCTTTGGCAATATTTATCTATTCTATTCATATTCAAAAAACGGACTAAACATTTTGCCACTTGAGTTGATATGCAATTGTATGATGGTCATTCATGGTAACATCTATGATAGATATGTTCTAGATTCTAAAACCAAAGAACATAAGAAAAATTCTAACAAGTTTTAAATCCCCATTGTGTGATGTTTGGAACTACTTTCCTCCCCCCACTCTTCTAGATCCGCCACTGATCACATTGTATTTAGCCAGTGCAGGGAAAGTCAAACTCACATGTTCAAGGTACCCTCAACCTTGTGCTGTGCCTCAATAATGCAGAATACTCTCTAATGCCTCACGTGACTCATCGTCATCATTTAAAAACGTTCTTCCCAGAAGAAAACAAAAACTTCTCACTAAAGCCCTGCTACAGTATGTCTCATGTTACATATAGCTCTTATCACATGACCCATACATGGCTGTTGTTCTCATCAGTGACCTTATACATTTAGCAGAAATATACAAAGTCAAGGTTGGACAAAATGGTAGACTGAATTTGTATGTGTTATTGACACTTTTCATTTATTTAGTTTATTTTCCATTTTTATTTAAAGCTGTGACTATGGTTTCTGCAGGTGAGCCTGTAAATGTGTGGCTTATCACTCAATAAAATGTATCCTGTTGCTGTTGACAGCTCACATCCAAGCGACCCGTGCCCTGATGATAACTGGATCTTTCCTGGGGCTTCCTGCTGTCTTCCTGCTTCTCTCTGCCATGCCCTGCATCCGAATGGGCCATGACCCCGGCTCAGAGAAATACAAACGCTTTACACTGGGTGGAGTGCTGATCGTCATTTTGGGTAAGACATAAAGGAAATGCTCAGTAGGGAATTTTTTTATGACTATTTTCCATTGAGCAGTACAGCAGCTGGCACCAAATGTGATTAAAGTACTTGTGGTAAAAAAAATAGTAAAGTACATGAACATATTTTATCATTGGTATTTGATAGATTTCTACCTTATAATTATTATTTACATGACTGTAATGATTATTTATTTATATATCACATTATCATGTTTTTGATGTTGTAAATTCTAGTTAACAAGCAGTTTAATTAAAATAATCAGATGTAAAGTCTGGGGTGGGAACTACTGTTCATATTGAAACTTATGTGGGCACTGGCGAGTTTTGCTTAAATAGAAGGATCTACTTTTAACCTCCAAGTAAACTTTTATTTAAATGAGTTGTGTTGTTTTACGCTTCATAGCATTTATTAGTTTTCATTCTGAGTTGCAGAAAAGGGTAACTCAGAATGAAAACGAATAAATGCTATAAAGCGTAAAACAACACAACTCACTCTGGGCGATACTGTTTCCATGGCAACCGTACCATGCCTGGAGGGTATTGAAAAAAGGTACAATTAATTGGACTGACACTTTAATGCTAGCCATAGATAATAGCCAAGTTGGCTACCATGGTGGATACCAATAATTTGCATCAGTAATCAATGCTTCCCAGTCACTGGCGCCTTTATACATTCTAAGACCTTGTATATCACATTAAATTAATGTAGTAGTAATAATAATAATATAAAAATAATATAGTATAGTTAACACAAAATTCTCTGCTTTTTATGGTAATAAAGCAATTAAAAATCTGGTGCATAAGATTTATTGAACATACTTCAAATGTTTTCTGTTCCAACAATTGTTCCATATGTCACATGCAGGAAATTAATTTAGTCTATCAGCATTATTCTACAAGGGACAAATAATCCCCAGAAAAAGCTCTGTATACACACATACATACATACATACAGTCGTGGACAAAAATAAAGAAAAACCCAGAATGGTCAAGTGAAATAACTTGAAACTGACAAAAGTAATAATACATTTTTATTCACTGAAAATCAACTCATGTAAATCAGACATTGCTATTGAATTGTGGTTCAACAGAAAATCTTTAAAAAACAAACTGATTAAGCTGTCCTGGACAAAAATGTTGGTACCCCTAGAAAAGATTGAAAATAATTTGACCATCGGGACATGTTAAACTTCGGCGTGTCCTGTAATTAGCACCACAGGTGTCTTCAAACTTGTAATCAGTCAGTTTGCCTATTTAGAGGGTGAAAAGTAGTCACTGTGCTGTTTGGTAACATGGTGTGTACCACACGGAACATGGACCAAAGAACGTTAAGGAGAGAGTTGTCTCAGGAGACTAGAAAGTAAATGATAGACAAACATGTTAAAGGTAAAGGCAATAAGACCATCTCCTAGTTTGATGTTCCTGTTACTACAGTTGCACATATTATACAGAAGTTTTAGGTCTATGGGACCGTAGCCAACCTCCCTGGACGTGGCCGCAAGAGGAAAATTGATGACAAATTGAAGAGACGGATAATACGAAGAACAACTTCCAAAGAGATTAGAGGTGAACTCCAAGGTCAAGGTACATCAGTGTCAGATCGCACCATCTGTCGCTGTCTTTGACAAAGTGGACTTAACATAAGACGACCGAGGAGGAAACCACTGCTGAAAGCAAATCATAAAAAAGCGAGACCAAAATGCATATTGACATGCCAAACATGACAAAGCTTCTGTAAGAACGTCCTTTGGACAGATGAGACAAAACTGGAGCTTTTTGGCAAGTCACATCAGCTCTATGTTCACAGATGCAAAAATGAAGCATACAAAGAAAATAACATTGTACCTACTGGGAAACATGGAGGAGGCTCGTTTATGTTTGGGGCTGCTTTGCTTCATCTGGCACAGGGTGTCTTGAATCTGTGCAGAGTAAAATGAAATCTCAAGACTATCAAGGCATTCTGAAGCGAAATGTGCTGCCCAGAGTCAGAAAGCTTGGTCTCAGTTGCAGGTCATGGGTCCTCCAACAGGATAATGACTCAAAACACACAGCTAAAAACTTCCAAGAATGGATCAGAGTAAAGGATTGAACTATTCTGAAGTGGCTTCTATGAGACCTGATCTAAATCCTATCGAACATCTGTGGAAGGAGCTGAAACCTGCAGTCTGGAGAAGGCACCCTTTAAACCCGAGACAGCTGGAGCAGTGTCCTCACGAGGAGTGGGCCAAAATACCTGTGGACAGGAGCAGAAGTCTCATTGAGAGTTACAGAAATCGTTTGTTTGCAGTGATTGCGTCAAAAGGTTGTGCAACAAAATATTATGTTAAGGCCTCATGCCCACTTCAGTTATTTTCTTCAGGGTGCTATCCGTTTTTTTAACTGATAGCTCTCTGACACATTCATTTCTATGGGGCCATGCACACTTCCGTTGTTTTGACGGTTCCGTTCGTCCGTTCCGTCAAAAGTAGTGCATGTCCTACTTTTGTTTGTCGTTCAGTGACCGTGGGGACCATTGAAGTCTGTGGGTCTGTCAAAAAAACGGACGGCACACGAAAGGCATCCGCATGCTGTCCATTTTTCACGGATCCGTTGCTAGGCAACGGCAGGGCGTGCCAAAGTTCCCTGCATTCAACATACAAGATGGAATTTAACGGACCCTTTAAAACGGAAGACAAACGGAAGCACAGCATCCGTTTAAAACGGAACGGGCACAGAGTAACAACGGAAACCACAAGGATGTCACAACGGGCACACGGATCCGTTTTAAACGGACATGAAAACGGTGAAGGATGTGTGCATCTGGCCTAGGGTACCATCATTTTTGTCAAGGGCAATTTCAATAGTTTGTTTTTTAAATTTTTTCGGTTGAAACACAATGCAAAAGCAATGTCTGATTTACATTAGTTGATTTTCAGTAAATTAAAATCGATTATTACTTTTGTCGGTTTCAAGTTATTTCAGTGACCATTCACCAAGATGAAAAAATAAATAAACAGTTCTCTTTTAGATGATACAAGGTCCCCTTCCATATAGCCAAGTGATTTCCCATGCCTTTCTCTGCATGTTTTAGGAGCTGTAGTCAGAAGGGGCACCATGTTTCATGTCTGGTGGATGCCTCCTAAGGTCAGAAGATTTGGAATTAGGGTATATGGCCTTGTAATATCTTCAGGAAGTCAGGTGTATCAAAGAAGATCTCCATGTGAAGATTTGTTTGAGCCACCCCAAGTTAACAGTACTCATATGATTATGAATCCTACACTTGTTTACTAGTATATTTTTAATGGCTTATATCACTATTGCTAGATCTTGGAAAATGAGTATTGGTTAAACAAAACCAAAATGGATAGATTATTGAAAAACAGATTTGACACATTTCATATTTATTTATTTTTTGCATATATTTCATTTTAATTCTTGTACACCATTATTCTCCAGTGTCATATATGTTCAACTAGATACAAGTATCGGGCAGTCATCCCTTAATTTACTGAGGCTTCTTAAAAAGGCACTGCACTTTCAACAAACTTTGCATAAATCAATAGTATAAGCAAAAAGAAGAAACTTTGTAACATATCTTATTAGAGAAAAATGCCTTTTTCTAATTATCAGGCTCCTTTCCTACCGCCCCTCTCCCCTAAACTGTTCACTCACTCTGAATTTACTTATTTCTCTGTTTTGTCTAAGAAAAGACATGCTCTAAGCTCACTGTGGCATCAGGTTACAGCTGCCATAGAAGTCTATGGAGAGGGGAGGGTGAGTGAGAGAGAGGAGAAAAACACCTAAAAAGGCTCTGTCACCAGACTATAAGTTCCCTATCTTCTACATAATCTGATCGGCGCTGTAATGTAGATAACAGCAATGGTTTTCATTTTGAAAAACGATCATTTTATAGCAATTAGCAGTTATGAGCAATTTTAGATTTATGCTAATTCGTTTCTTAATGACCAACCGGGCGTGTTTTTACTTTTTACCAACTGGGCGTTGTACAGAGGAGTGTATGATGCTGACCAATAAGTGACCAATCAGCGTCATACACTTCTCATTGTTCAAGCGCATTGTCACAGTGTGATTGTGCAGTGAAAGAAGCTGGGCTGGAACAATGAGAAATGTATGACGCTGATTGGTCAGCGTCATACACTCCCCTGTACAACGCCCAGTTGGTAAAAAGTAAAAACATGCCCAGTTGTGTTTTTACTTTTAGGCCTCATGCACACTTCAGTTTTTTCCTTCAGGGTGCTATCCGTTTTTGTCACGGATAGCACCCTGAACCCATGCATTTCAATGGGGCCATGCGCACTTCAGTTTTTTTGACGGTCCGTTGCTCCTTTCCGATCCAAAGTAGAGCATGTCCTACTTTGGTCCGGGATTCCGTGACCGTGAGGCCCATGCAAGTCAATGGGGTCGTCAAAAAAACTGAAGGCACACGGAAGGCATAGCAACCGCTGGGCGGGCAGAAAAACATTAGAAAAACATTACACTAATCGGCAGCCACTTGTCTCTATCAATAACTGATAGAGAAAAGAGGCTGCTGATTAAAAATAAAATAAAAATCATTTCATACGTATCCGGTCGTTGTTTTGGTGACGAGTCCCTCTTCTTCCTCCAGTCCGACCTTCTTTTGTGACGCGGCAGCCTGTGATTGGCTGCAGCGGCCGCGGCAGCCTGTGATTGGCTGCAGTGGCCGCGGCAGCCTGTGATTGGCTGCAGCGGCGACATGGATTGAACTTCATCACTGGAGGCCGAACAGGAGGAATGTAAGTATGAACTTTTTATTTTTTTATTACTTTAAAATTGTATTTTCCGCGCGCCGAGCATGGTACTGTCACCCTGGACAGTACCATGCTCGACGCACGTAAACGTAAACACGGAGTGCACACGGGAGTGCGGACACGGAAACCACACAGCCGCTAAAACGGGTTCACGGATCCGTCAAAAGCGGCCGTGAAAACGGTGACGTAAGTGTGCACGAGGCCTTAACGTGCTGCAGCTTCCTGGTGAGGGTTTTTATCTCACCCTAGTGCTAGATTCACAGCTAGACTACTCAGTACTGCTGTGTGATACTCTACATGCCAATGCCGCTTCTATATATTTGTAATAGTGAAAGAAGGGCAGGATTCTCCCCTTCTCTGTGTGCTGTGAATAGAAGACATAATAGCAGTCAGTGAAAGCTGAAAATTAGAGATAGAGCTTGCAGAGGGGGAAACGGCTAAATAATGCAGAATACAGGTCGTATAATGGCCAGAAATAGTGTTATTTCCCCTGTACACACATAACAACTTATTCTGAAAAGTCATCTCAAAGTGTAGGTACGCTTTAATTACCTCTTTCTTGAGCTGCCCATACACATTATATTAATATTAGCAGGTCCTGCCGAAATTATCAGGATTCTCTCAAAATCTAATTTGTGCCTAGTGCCTGTGACACACCCTGTTAGTGCCATAACTAACTGCCGTTAGTGGAGTCATCTTCTTTTGCTGCCATATGTAATTATCCCCTCACATATTGGGGGGAATGAACAAGCTAGATGGCCAATTTTAACCCCTAGATGCTGTATGTATTATTGGACCAATGTGAACACATATTGACTGTACACACCTTCAGACACCATAAGAATAATTTTAAAGGGCTGTCTTTGATGATCAACTTGTGATTTCTTAGGCTGCACTCTCTTTAACCTCACAAAAGGGCAACCACCACTATGCACAGGTAATGGGAGAGCGTTTACAAACTGAATTCTAATGCACCGATTATAGAAAGAGCAAATGAAACAGGTTTGTAAGACAGATTGTATAGCTTACAGACTGGTTCAGTTTTACAAATCTGCTCTTGAATAGTGATTTCCAATCTAATTGGCTGTCATGGAAATACATTTTCCTTTTCACACAATTTTATGATTAACAATTTTGAATATCCAATTGCTAATCATTGACTTTAGGGAATCTCACTCATCTTCCTTGCAGTAATTGAAAGACTTTTTATATGAGTTCTTGATCGAAGGGCATAATTCACACATAATCATTCAAAAAAGGTAAAAATTCAATTCAGAGAGAACTATTTCTGGTATTGTCTTTTTAATAGCTGTAACTCTTTGTGCCATGTCCGTCTGCAAGGAAGTTGGCTGCTCACACAGCAAGTGAATGATAAGGAACCTGTTACTTTCCTGTGACTTAAATCACAGCTGATGATAGGATGTAACAATCTGTCAAGCAAAGGAAGGATCATGAGCAAGCTGTTTTTGTTTATTTCCCCTCTCACATATGAATGTGGCTTTCCAAATCCTATGTCTAAGGTAGGTTTGAATATAAAAATGAAAAGAAAAGTCAAAATAAAGATATGGCAGATTATACAGCAGCCATGATACTCACCAGGGGTAATAATCCACCAGGAAAAATTTTGAATAATTTATTTTCTCAGTCCAACCACAGGAATTTGAAATTCCTTACTACTCTTTTAAATGTGACATTGCCTTGCATTGATATTCTTTAAGTTTGAGGGTACTTAAAGGAACAGTCCGAGCAAGACATATGCGTTATGTTCTGTCTAGTGCAGGACCTGAGGGCACGGCGCATGACACCAGATTCAAAGAGCACTAAAGATAGAATCCCTGGGTCATGAAGCGCTCCCTAATGTCTTGTACTAGACATGACACGGACAAGTTTTAGTCAAGTTTTCTGGTGTAAAAAAGTTGCTAATTTTGTCGCATGCCATAGTTGCGCTAAAATCTTCAAATTTTTAATTCTTGGCTTAGACAAAGGGCAGAGGCTCCGCCAGGACATCGGATTTACCATAATGTACAACAGAAACTGAAGTAAGTTATAGCACATATCTGCATCTGCTCACATCAGGCGTAGATTTGCGATTCTGTCTGCTGCCAACGGACAGCCAAAGATGTGTCAAAGTTTATTAAGGTGTAAATCTCTTAAGAAATTTGGTGCATTATCCATCAACATAAATTAATTTAGGATTGGCGTTTGAAATGCCAGTCTTAATGGGAAGAATTTTTAAGAGTGGGGTTACATACGCCATTCTTAGGGTGAGTTCACACATTGCGTAAATACTGCGGATTTCCCTCAACGGAATTAGTTGCGGAAAATCCGCAGCAAATACAGTAGCAGCAAAGTGGATGAGATAAAACAAATCTCATTCACACGCTGAGCGGAAAAAATGCTCAGAAATTGACCTGCGGTGCGGAATATTATTCTGCAGCATGTCAATTGTATTTGCAGCTATTCCGCTGCAAAAAAACACAACTCAGAAAAAATAAATCTTATGCTTACCTAGGAGTCTGTGTTTCTTCCTTCAGTGTGACCTCCTGGGATGACGTTTCATCCCATGTGACCACTGCAGCCAATAACAGGTTGTAGCAGCGGTCACATGGCATGAAACATCCCAGGAGGCCGGCCTGGATGACATCAGAGGGCCAGCCTTCATCCCATGTGACCGCCGCGACAGCCAATCACAGGCTGCAGCGATCTCCTGGTATGAAATGTCATCCTAGGAGTCCGGCCCGCTAAGTGCTGCAGTTTTTCGCAGCGGACATTCTGGGAGAAAAACTGCACCACAGTTTGGTGCGGTTTTTCTCCTGGCATTCCCTGCGGCGCACAGGGAGGATACGCTGCATGCTTTTACGCAGCATATCTGCCCCACGTGAACGCGGCCTTATGCCTCATGCACACGACCATGTGTGCCTTCCATGTGGAGGCTCGGACCATTTTCCACGGACCCGATTCACCTACTAAAGTGAATGGGTCTGTGAAGACTATCGGGTGCCACTTGGATGCAGTCAAAAATGGCCTGAGTGGCACAACGGTCGTGTGCAAGAGACCTTAATCTAAAAAATGCTGGCACACACCTAATTTATTAAGAGCATCTTTGGCCTTTCGTGCACTGGAAAGTGGAATCTACACCAGTTAGGTGTTGGCATAGGTTTGCAATGTAATTTCTGCAAGCTTTCTGGCGTAAATGATAGTAAATTTATTGGAGCATTGTGGACCTGCCCCTCCTGCTAAGCCACACCCACTTTAAAAAATGGTGGACGCGGTGTAAAAATAGAAATGTTTCACAACTTAGGTGCAAAAATAGTTGTGCAAATTCTGACTTTTTTTTAAATAAATTCCCCCCAGTATATTCCCCCCATTATCTCTATAATAATAGGAAGAAGAAGCCCCTGAAAATAAGCTGTTGTGCAGTCCAGATCATTTGTAAAATATTGAAATCTTGGTTGCTAAAGTTTCTGTCATTTTTGCAACTCATTGCCAAGCACTGATTTACTGAAGATTCCTGCCTAGTGAGCATCATATAGTCCAATATAACTTATATTTCTTTCAGTATTTCTCTCCAGAAGGCAGCTCTGCAGTGTAAAGAGCTCACCTGTGGTGCTATTATTTGTCTTGCACTTACACATGGGTCACATCTATTCCCCTGTAGTGATAATGAACTCCTTTAGATTATTATCATTGGATGCAGGAAGAGTTTTCTAAACCCAAGAGATTCCCTACTGCCTTTTGTACAAAGCAGCCAATAAAGATGACAATAAAGGTGACAGCAAAGGTGATGTACCTTCTAATAGGATAAATGAAACAATATATTGAAAATATATATGAGACACTGCCATTAAGATCAGCAGAAATGTAATCATTATTTTCCATTTTATTAGGCTTTATTCAGACGAACGGGAATCACGTCCGTGCAACGCGTGTGATTTGCACGCGCGTTGCACGGACCTATATTAGTCTATGGGGCCGTGCGGACATGTGCGTGATTTTTACTCAGCGTGAGTCCGCTGAAAAAAAGACACGACATGTCCGTTGTTTCGGCATTTTTCGCGCATCACGCACCCATTGAAGTCAATGGGTGTGTGAAAACCACGCATGCCGCACGGAAGCACTTCCGTGCGAACTGCGTGATTCGCGCAAGAGCTGTCAAACTCTGAATGTAAACAGAAAAGCACCACATGCTTTTCTGTTTACAAACATCCAAACGGAGTGTCTTTGAGATGAGCGAACAGGTCAACCGAACCGAACTTCACCGGGTTCGGCCGAACTCGTTTTGACCTAACCCGGCAAAAAAATTTCCGGTACGCGACGTCAGGAGATAGTCACTGTCCAGGGTGCTGAAAGAGTTAAACTGTTTCAGCACCCTGGACAGTGACTTCCGATCACAATATACATGAACGTGTAAAAAAAAAAGAAGTTCAGACTTACCGATAACTCCCTGCTTCTTCCTCCAGTCTGACCTCCCGGGATGACAATTCAGTCCAAGTGACAGCTCCAGCCAATCACAGGCCAAGCACAGGCTGCAGCGGTCACATGGACTGCCGCGTCATCCAGGGAGGTGGGGCCGGATGTCAAGAGAGGGACGCGTCACCAAGGCAACGGCCGGGAGGGAAGTTCTCGGTAAGTACGAACGTCTTTTTTTTTTTTTTAACAGCTTGCTCGATATTGTGATCGGAATTCACTGTCGAGGGTGCTGAAAGAGTTACTGCCGATCTGTTAACTCTTTCAGCACCCTGGACAGTGACTATTTACTGACTTCGACTAGCCTCATCTCTATGATGGTGGCTGCGCGAAAATCACGCAGCCGCGCATCATACACTGATGACACACGGAGCTGTCAAGTGGTTTTTGCGCTCGCAAAACGCCGCGTTTTTGCGTCCGCAAAAACGCCACGCTCGTGTGAATTCAGCCTTACAAACAGTCCATTAGGTAAGGAATTCAATAACATTAAATTGCAGTACAACTCCTGTCATTCATGAACATTCTTACCTGCTAAAATGTTATACATATAGTGCAGTCTTATAGCTGTTAGGCCACATGCACATGACAGCAAAAAACCTCCGTTATTGCGGACCGCAATTGCGGTCCGCAAAAACAGAGCCATTCACTTTCATTGAACACTGACACCTTTCCGTAGCACTACGGAAGGGTGTCAGTGCCGTGGAAATGTTCCGGGAATTATGGAACATGTCCGTTCTTTCGCATTTTGCGGGCCGTGCTCCCATACTTTGCATGGGGCCTTAGTGATGGTAGTCTAAATATATTCAACTTATTTTACTAGGCCAACAACGAAATATACATGAAAAATTACAGATACCTTTATGAGCACGGGATATGCTCAGAACAATTGCCACTTCCCTTCCTCCATTTTTCATGGCAGATCAAATTGTATGAATTGAAAAGGAATGCAATACTGAGTAGAAAGCCCCCTGGACATTACCATACTTCTCTGCAATAGGGTCTGACCCTACACAGGGACATGCTCCATTAACAAGGGGAATGGTAACACCCAGTTGTCAATTTATTCATACATTTCCAGGAGGAATAACAGAGGAACAACACAGAGTTATACGGAAAGTTTTAGCAAAATTGTTATTTTATGGGGAATGCAAGTATTTCTTAAAACAGACATGCATAAAAACAAACATACATACATACATACAATACATACAAGGTTTAGATCCCACTGACATTGCGTGTAATTCACATGCTGCTGTCTGTCCGCCATTGTCCTGATTTTGTGGGAATCTTGTCTATAACACAAACAGGCAATAGGCTTTATATTTAAACAAACTAAACAATAGATTAATCTTCCTCGTGGCTGCACCAGTCAGATCTCTGCTCATGCAGCTTTCTTTACATCATCATCATCATTATCTCAAAAGCCCATCTATTTTCATGATACAGCTCACTCAAGCAAAGCTATAAATGATGAAAAGATCCTCAAAAATTTTTTTAAGAAATATCTGTCAGAAAGGGCACTGGCTTTTTCCATTAAGCATTAATTTTGGAATAATTACCTATCCTAATAATACAAGCTCCTATTTGGATGTTGATGTGACATATGTTTCTGTTTATGACGAGGTAGCATCCCACTGAGCAGTGCTTATGCTCGCTGATAGGCTTGGGGAACAGATGAGTAATGTCCAAGATAATACAGTAAATGATTCATCTGTGATTCATCCAGCGTTGACGGGCAATTGATTCTGTCTAAATAGGTGAACATGTCCCTGTTCCTTGTACATTCACCTCTTAACTGCTGGACTGTAATATTCTCTGTCTTGTATAGATGGTTATGACGTGCATATGAAACTACACCATACAGAATAATTCAAACTATATATATATATATATATATATATATATATATATATATATATATATACACACTACTGTTCAAAAGTTTAGGGTCAGTTAGAAATTTCCTTATTTTTGAAAGAAGAGCACAGTTTTTTTCAATGAAGATAGCATTAAATTAATCAGAAATACACTCTATACATTGTTAATTTGCTAAATGACTATTCTAGCTGCAAACGTCTGGTTTATCTACATAGGTGTATAGAGGCCCATTTCCAGCAACCATCACTCCAGTGTTCTAATGGTACATTGTGTTTGCTAACTGTGTTAGAAGGCTAATGAATGATTAAAAAACACTTGAAAACCCTTGTGCAATTATGTTAGCACCGCTGTACACAGTTTTGCTGTTTAGAGGTGCTATAAAACTGACCTTACTTTGAGCTAGTTGAGAATCTGGAGCATTACATTTGTGGGTTCGATTAAACTCTCAAAATGGCTAGAAAAAGAGAGCTTTCATGTGAAACTCGACAGTCTATTCTTGTTCTTAGAAATTAAGACTATTCCATGCGAGAAATTGCCAAGAAACTGAAGATTTCCTACAACGGTGTGTACTACTCCCTTCAGAGGACAGCACAAACAGGCTCTAACCAGAGTAGAAAGAGAATTGGGAGGCCCCGCTGCACAACTGAGCAACAAGACAAGTACATTAGAGTCTCTAGTTTGAGAAATAGACGCCTCACAGGTCCTCAACTGGCAGCTTCATTAAATAGTACCCGCAAAACGCCAGTGTCAACGTCTAAAGTGAAGAGGCGAATCCGGGATGCTGGCCTTCAGGGCAGAGTGGCAAAGAAAAAGCCATATCTGAGACTGGCTAATAAAAGGAAAATATTAATATGGGCAAAAGCACACAGACATTGGACAGAGGAAGATTGGAAAAAACTGTTATGGACAGACGAAACTAAGTTTGAGGTGTTTGGATCACACAGAAGAACATGTGTGAGACGCAGAACAACTGAAAAGATGCTGGAAGAGTGCCTGACGCCATCTGTCAAGCATGGTGGAGGTAATGTGATCGTCTGGGGTTGCTTTGGTGCTGGTAAAGTGGGAGATTTGTACAAGGTAAAAGGGATTTTGAATAAGGAAGGCTATCACTCCATTTTGCAACGCCATGCCATACCCTGTGGACAGCGCTTGATTGGAGCCAATTTCATCCTACAACAGGACAATGACCCAAAGCACACCTCCAAATTATGCAAGAACTATTTAGGGAAGAAGCAGGCAGCTGGTATTCTATCTGTAATGGAGTGGCCAGCGCAGTCACCAGATCTCAACCCCATAGAGCTGTTGTGGGAGCAGCTTAACCGTATGGTACGCAAGAAGTGCCCATCAAGCCAATCCAACTTGTGGGAGGGGCTTCTGGAAGCATGGGGTGAAATTTCTCCCGATTACCTCAGAAAATTAACAGCTAGAATGCCAAAGGTCTGCAATGCTGTAATTTCTGCAAATGGAGCATTCTTTGACGAAAGCAAAGTTTGAAGGAGAAAATTATTATTTCAAATAAAAATCATTATTTCTAACCTTGTCAATGTCTTGACTATATTTTCTAGTCATTTTGCAACTCATTTGATAAATATAAGTGTGAGTTTTCATGGAAAACACAAAATTGTCTGGGTGACCCAAAACTTTTGAACGGTAGTGTATATATATATATATATATATATATATATATAAAGAAAGAAGATTTGCAGCACTCCAATGTGAAAAAAGTGGTGGTTTATTCAATCCAAGAACAACAGCTGTTGTTCTTGGATTGAATAAACCACCACTTTTTTCACATTGGAGTGCTGCAAATCTTCTTTCTTTATATACCAATACACGTCCGAGGATCGGGACGTTTTGCTGGGCACCTGATCGATTGATTCTGTGTGAGTGCTGCTGCTTTCTTGTTTGCTATATATATATATATATATATATTTATAAGTATATTTACAGTATATACAGTGCATTTTGTTATGTTGATG
The DNA here is from genome assembly GCF_050947455.1 of Rhinoderma darwinii. Taxonomy (NCBI): domain Eukaryota; kingdom Metazoa; phylum Chordata; class Amphibia; order Anura; family Rhinodermatidae; genus Rhinoderma; species Rhinoderma darwinii. Next base: position 137,848,107 of record NC_134690.1, read on the forward strand.
CCTTGTGCTAGAATAAAAAAATTAACGTTTTTTCCCCATCATTCTGCACTCCGTACACCATCATGACAACTTCAAAACAGAATTTTTTGCAAATTTGTTAAAAATGAGAAAGTCAAATTTCAAATGGACATAAACATTCAGACCCTTTGCTATGACACTAGAAATTATGCTCTGGGGGTCTCCCATTCCTCTACATCATATATGAAATGTTTCTACACCTTGATTGGAGTCCACCTGTGGTAAATTAATTTGATTGGACATGGTTAGGAAAGACACACCCCTGTCTATATAAGGTCTCACAGCTGAGAATGCATATCAGAGCAAAAACCAAGTCATGAGGAGGAAAGAACTGCCTGTAGAGCTCAGAGACAGGATTGTATAGAAGCACAGATCTGGAGAAGGGAACAAAAAATTTACTGCTCAGGGGAGAAGGGCCTTAGTAAGAGAGGTGAACAAGAACCCACTGGTCACTATGGCTGAGCTCCAAAGATCCTGTGTGCAGATGGGAGAAACTTCCAGAAGGTCAACGATGATTGCAGCACTCCATCAATCTGCTCTTTATAGTAGAGTGGCCAGAACTCTCTCCTCAGTAAAAGACACATGAAAGCCCTCCTGGAGATTGCACAAAAACACCTAAAGGACTCTCAGACTGTGAGAAACAAGATTTTGTGGTCTGATGAAATCAACATTGAACTTTTTGGCTTAAATTCTAAGAATCGTATCTGAAGGAAACCAGGCACTGCTCATGACCTGCCCAATACCATCCCTACAGTGAAGCATGGTGGTGGCAGCATCATGCCATGGGGGTGTTTTTCAGCAGCTGGGACAGGGAGACTGGTCAGGGTTGAGGGAAATATGAATGGAGCAAAGTACAGAGATATTCTTAATGAAAACCTGATCCAGAGTGCTCTGGACCTCAGACTGGACTGAAGATTCACCTTCCAACAAGACAATGACCCTAAGTACACAGCCAAGACAACACAGGAGTGGCTTAGGGACAACTCTGTGAATGTCCTTGAGTGGGCCAGCCGGAGCCATAACTTGGACCCAATTGTACATCTCTGGAGAGAACTGAAAATGACTGTCCACGTCCCAATCCAACCTGACAGAGCTTGAGAGGATCTGCAGAGAAGAATGATAGGAAATTCCCAAATCCAGGTGTGCAAAACTTGTGGCATCATACCCAAGAAGACTGGAGGCTGTACTGAGTAAAGGGTCTGAATACTTATGTCAATGCAAAATTTTAGTTTTTCCTTTTCAATAAATTAGCAAAGATTACTAACATTCTGTTTTCACTTTGTTATTATGGGGTGTTGAGTGCAGAATGATGGGGAAAAACTTTTTTTTTTTTTTTAATTTCTAAACATTAAAATTGCAACACCAAGAAGGAAAAGTTTTGGAATTGTGGAAATCACAGGATCGATAGACATGTTAATGATATGCACATGACAAAAAAATGGAAAGAAAATATCCCAAACATCTTAATTTATTCAGTATCGAGTATGAGCGGCACACGCAGAAATACACGCACTTACACGCCTTGCCATGCTATAAATGGTGTTATTAATGGTTGTCTGAGGAATGTTATGCCAAATCATCAAGACTGGCTGCTGGCAGCTCTTTTTGCAATTGCCGACCAATGACGTCCAAGATGTGCTCGATGAGAGACGAGTCCGGAGACGCTGCAGGCCATGGTAGCACTTTAAGGTACCGTAAGCAACATGCGGCCTGGCAATTTCCTGTTAATAAACGGCTTCTGGGACATTTTGGAGAAATGGCCGTACCACTGGTTCCACAACCAAATCAATGTAACGCCACGCTGATAGTGTACCTGAAATGAAGACTAGAGGGGCCGGCTACCATACATCAAGACACCCCACACCATAATCCCAGGAGTAGGACCGGTGTGATGTTTCCTTGTGAAGGCCTCTTCATGCATTGCCCACGCGGTCTCCAGACCAATCTCTGGCTATCATTGCATCCGAGACAAAAGCGGGACTCATCGTTGAAGAGGATAGACCTCCATTCCAGCCTCCATTGCCGTCTTGCTCTGCACCATGATAGCCTTTGAGAGCAGTGGCGTGTGGTCAATGGAACACCTGTAGCTGGACATCTGGCTCGTAGCCCAGTGTCATGTAGACACCTTGTTATGGTTTTAGTCGACACTGGTTGCCGCCCTAGGCTTGGGATGTGACATCCAATTTCATTTGCAGCACAGAATGGATCACCGCACACCATTCTTCCAATCAGACGATCTGTCCGTGCAGAAGTTTGCCTCCGTGCAGCTCTTGCTGTCATTCCCATTCGTTGTTGGTTTCCCAACCTCTGGTGCACGCAAAATTGAACAGTACTGAAATCTCGGCCTAGGCGCGTAGAGAGTGATAAACCAAGGTCTCTCAGTCCAAGGATTCTGTCCCCCTCAGTTTGAAACAAGTGGCAATAACTGGCACGTCGACGAACCGGGAGCATTGCACAATCATCCCACACCACTTGATCCGATTTCTGTGGTTTCATGTGGCTAAAAAAACTTTGCTTTCAATCTGGCTTTTATGCCCCTTCCACGTGCCACAGATTGGAGCAAGGTGCTTGAAATGGATCATTAGCGACACCTGCTACTTCCTCGATTTGCATAACCTTACGGCTTGCCTTTCTTGTTGTTGCAATTTCAATGTTGGGGATTGTATTTTAGCACAAGGCCTCAGCATAACAAAATAGGAATTTTTTTTGAAAGTGTCTAAAGACTTTTCAAATGCATTGTATCTTTCACCAAAATGCCCTGTAACCCCACTTTGGTACCGTGGACTGTTGGCAGTAAAAAAGAATCCTGGTAACAATGGTGAAAGCTATCAGCAACTGCTTACAATGTTTTTTAAGGGGCATCAACAAAATAGCAAGGGGTGAAACTAGAATATAGTGGCCCATAGCAAAGGGATATCACCATCATTGACAGTAAACTTAATTACAGTAATGTAAAGGGAATGCATAGTAGTATCACATCGGTCAGATATCAGAATCCACATAACGGAGCTAGACAAATAAATGCTAGCAACTAGTTTTCCCAACAAAAAGGAACAATGGGCCACATTTATCAATGTATTTGCGCCATGCACGTCAGTTTAAAAAGTGGAGTAAAAAGTGTGCGTGACTTACTCTTTGGCCCGGACTTAGACATACATATGAATATCAACTTTTTTTTTTTAAATCACAAAAAAAATAATTAGCAAATGAGGTAAAAAAAAGTTGCATCTCTGTCCCCGGGAGACCATGGCTTAGAAAAAGTGGTGTTATTTCAGCTAGTGTGAAATTTAATGGAGGTGATGTATTTATTTGTGACAGATTTATCAATGGGGGCACAGCAGGGGTGTCGCTAGCATCGAGCCTTCGGTGCCCAATCCCCAGCCACTTTCAGTGGTGCAGCTATAGGGGTCACAGCGCTCGGCGACCAGGCCCAGAAGCCAAAGGGGGCTGCGGTCCCCTGCACCACGTCTATAAAAAGTTACTATAATAACTGGAGCCGATGTAATAAAATACACTGGCCCTTGTTACTATTGTAATGACATTCTACTTACCCTCCTCCTTCCCGGGCGCAGTCAAAGTCCTGACGTCTTCTCGCGTCATGATGTCAAGACGCTGTGCGCCGCGAATGACGTCACAACGTGGGATGGTGTGAGCACATCCGCTGCACCCGGAGCCGAAGAGGAGGGTAAGTGTAACATTACTGTCTGCTGGGGTCCTGTATCTAAGCCTACCTTGTGGTAGGCTTTGATACAGGGTCTAACAGACAGTATCACATATGGACCCTGTATCTAAGCCTACCACATGGTAGGTTTAGATACATGGCCATGTATGATACTGTCTGATGGGCCCTGTTTCTAAGCCTACCACACAGTAGGCTTAGATACAGGGCCCCAGCAGCCAGTAATCTCGTACTGTATAAGATTATTGTCTGCTGGGGCACTGTATCTAAGCCTAACATGTGGTAGGCTTAGATACATGGCTATGTATGATACTGTCTGATGGGCCCTGTTTCTAAGCCTACCACATAGAAGGCTTAGATACAGGGCCCCAGTAGCCAGTAATCTCATACTGTATACGATTATTGTCTGCTGGGGCCCTGTATCTAAGCCTAATATGTGGTAGGCTTAGAAACAGGGCCCATCAGACAGTATCATACATAGCCATGTATCTAAGCCTACCACATATTAGGCTTAGATACAGTGCCCCAGCAGACAATAATCTTATACAGTACGAGATTACTGGCTGCTGGGGCCCTGTATCTAAGCCTACTGTGTGGTAGGCTTAGAAAAAGGGCCCATCAGACAGTATCATGCATGGTGTGATCCAGTCTGCTGGGCCCTGTATCTAAGCCTACCACATGGTAGGCTTAGATACATGGGCCATGTGTGATCCTGTCTAATGGGTCCTGTATCTAAGCCTACCACATAGTAGGCTTAGATACATGGAGCCAGCAGACAGTAATCCTATACAGTATAAGATTACTGTCTGCTGGGGCCCTGTATCTAAGCCTACCTTAGATATTTTTCCTTGTCCAATATCCCCCATTCTGGACCACAGGTAGGCATCACTTGCATGGTAGGTCGAGATTTAAAATCAAGAGTAGCACAACAATGGTTCGGCCTTGGCACATTCCTGCTTCACAGTAATATTGTCTGATTTATTGCATTTTTATTTCAGATTTACTTCATAATAAAGCATCATCATAGCATGATCTAGCTGTTCTAAACATATAAATGAATATTGTATTTCAGCCAAATCACTCAGACTGTTAAGGAGTTAAAGTATTTTTAAACCAAAGACCCACCAGCTCGTGAAAATTTTTAGGACAAATGGATAGAAGTTGCATACCTCCCAACTTTCAAGTATCACAAGGAGGCAGAACTTTTTTAAAGCCACACCTCTAACCCCACCCAATCTCCGCCCATACACACCCGGTTCAACCTACACAGTATCATGCTCCCATAGTGCCTCCCACACAGTATAATGCGGTTATTATGTCCTCTAACTGCCGCCATACAGTATAATGCCCCCACAGCTGCCACCATAGAGTATAATGCCCCCATAGATCCACCCATACAGTACAATGCCCCCATAGCTGCCGCCATATGGTATAATGCTCCCATAGCTGCCACCATACTGTATAATGCCCCCATAGCTGCCACCATACAGTATACTGCCCCATAGATGCTCCCATACAGTTTAAAGCCCACACAGATGCCCCCATACAGTATAATGTCCACACAGATTCTCCCATGCAGTATAATGCTCATACAGATGGCCCCATGAGGTATAATGTCCAAACAAATTCCCCCATACAGCATAATGCCCCATAGCTGTCCGATGCATCATAATGCCCCACATACAGTATAATGCCCACACAGATGCCCCATAAAGTATAATGCCCCATAGCTGCCCCATACAGTACATTGCCCCATAGCTGCCCCATACAGCTTAATGCCCCCAAAGCTGCCCCATACAGCATAATGCCCCCATAGCTACCCCTAGTGCCAATGCCCTTGTAGATAGTGACACAGTGCAGTATAGTGCCCATGTAGATAGCACCACAGTGTTCCCGGTAGATAGTGCCCCTATATAGTGCCAGTGTCCATGTAGATAGTGTCACACCCCCTTGAAGATAGTGCCACCCCCCACTATAGATAGCGCCATTGGGACTCGCTCTAGGAGCAGAATCCCCAACCAGAGCATAGGCCGGGGATTCCGCTCCTTGGGGAAGCCCTGATTTCACTGTCAGTGGCTACTCCTTGAGCGGAATCCCCGTTCCTGACTCAAATACAGTTGACAGCGGGACATACCCCTGGCCAACCGGGACTGTCCCGCTGAATCCGGGACGGTTGGGAGGTATGGAAGTTGTACTGAATTCTCTGAATGCGCCAGTATTCTGGTGACCATGCTTTGTAGCACTTTTATTAACTGTTTTAGACACTTTATAGACCTTGTCCGAGAATGGGGCGTGATTTAAATGAAAAGGGATGTGGCCTATCGAAAAGGTGGCATGATTGAAATGCACCATTGTGTCGCAAAATTGTGCAAACATTTTGGAGCAAAAAACTAGCGTACACTAAGCCAACCAAGAGGTGAAATAAGGGAGATAAAAGTGTGTAGTACAAAAGTAATGCCAAATTTATTATACGGCATGCGCCACAGTAATAAATTTGGTGCCTCTTCTGACTGCCTTATCTAAGCTTACAGTGTTTTTAGGAAAAACACCACCTCACACACTACAAACATTGTCATTTGTTTTCTTTGGTCAGGTGTTGTTTGGGTCAGTGGCATTTTTTTTTTTTTAAATGGCAGCAATGGGTTGGTTTGGTGTTTTTTGTTGCCTTGTTGTTTTTTAAAATTCATGTCAAAAACCAAAAAAACGCCACCCAAAAATTGCTAGCAAAAAACACATGAAATTCATAGTTTTTTAAAAGCCTAAAAAAATTGACACATAAAAAACGTATGTGTGAAGGTAGCCTAAATCGTAGACAGCATTAGTAAATCTGCGCCATTGTGTTTATTCCACAATGATTTACTCTGTAAACTGGCTACACTGTTCTCTTGTTAGACAAGAGTGAATACATTCAATATTTGTTTGCTGATTTTGCCCGACATGTATTAGTAAGTAGAATACTTTCCCATCTGATGCATTAGTATGTCAAAAACTCTCATTTGAATGCCTGACTTTTAAAGACAGCGAGGATTTTAATACCCTCAGGTTTATACTAGAACATTTAGATTCAGTGCTTGAATTACAGTTTTCCTTCCGAAGATCAAAGTCAGTCGTCTGGTTTGATCCTAGTCTGTCTCTTGCCTAAAACAAAGAATATAGACGACCTATTTTTTACCCCTTACAGAAACCAATGTTATGAAAGTTTTATTAGACTTACTATACTCACTATATTCAAGACTTGATATATAACCAGTATGACATTTCTATTTAAATACAGTTCTGCACATCTGTAAATGGACCTTTAATATACCACATGTGCTCCCATTTTTGGGATGTGGTTGTCAACATTTGTAATCACATTGAGAACTAACTTTTAATGCATTTTAATATGACAACTATAAAAGCATTGCAGTAAAACAGGACTGATTTTTGCAAGCTGTGGATGTATTTATTTCTACTAAGCTTTGCTCATTCTACAGTATTAAATTATATGAGGATATAGGTTACACCCTAGGCATGCTGGTAAGGGTATGTTCACACGGCTTATTTACGGACGTAATTAGGGCGTTTTACGCCTCGATTTACGTCCGAAAATGCGGCTCGATAGCGTTGGCAAACATCTGCCCATTCATTAGAATGGGTCTTACGATGTTCTGTGCACACGGTCATTTTTTTTACGCCCCGCTGTCAAAAGGCGGGGCGTAAAAAAGACGCCCGCGTCAAAGAAGTGCCTGTCACTTCTTCAGACGTAAATGGAGCCGTTTTCCATGGACTCCATGGAAAACCAGCTCCATTTAACGTCCGTAAAGGACGCCGCAAAAAGCGCTTCAACATGCCATTACGGCTGAAATTACGGTGCTGTTTTCTCCTGAAAACAGCCCCGTAATTTCAGCCGTTACGGACGCTGCCGTCTGAACATACCCTAAGAGTCATAAGCTGGACATACACATGAGTTAACTGGCAGCCAGCCAGCAATTTCTCCTGAAAACACCATAAACTCGGCCATGATGAGGGTGTATGTTTATCTAAATGAAAAGAGGGGATTAAACCGCTACCAGACACCTCCAGCTCCAGTTTCAATTAATCAAGAAGGGATATCACCCATCCTATGAGTGCCATGCCCCATCAGCTTTTAGCTAGGAGGTTTCCAAAGATTTCCAAACTAATGTTGATGAGGTTTGATGGGGATCCCAGCTCACAGACCCTTGCTGACGGCTTCTGACACGTCTCCATGACATGAAACAGGCTAGTATAGAATTGGCATTTTGGGCATCTGTTACACAAGTAACTTCATGACCACTAAACCGAAGTTGATAGCTTATAAAAGTCATTTTTTTCTAAATAAGAACTGCTAATAACACTCGTGCAGGTAAATGTTTTCTAGGTTTTTAGACCTAGAGATAAGTAGTGACTACAAGGCAGACATTTTTTTGAACTTCCTGTCAGGCTTAAAGGCTATGTACACCATTGAAATAATTTTTTTGTTTAAAAAAAAAAAAAATGCCTATCAGTGTGTTTTGTGCAACTTTATAAATACTTTTTATTAAAAATTATTTTTACTTTTTGAGATACAGGTGCTTTGTATTCTGTATACAGGGCAGCTGTATCTAGAGCTGAAACCTGTATCTGTCAGGTCAGCGACACTGACGGGTTCAGTGTCAGAGGGTCCTGCAGGGTCCTCAATTGGTTATCATTCTATTAACATTGTTCTGTTTTTGATTTTCTTTTCTATAGCACTGAGCTCCGTTATGGCCACTATTTGGTTCCCAGTTTCCACACACAAAGAAACAACCATTGTGACTTTTGGCTACTCCTTATACGCAGGATGGATTGGGGCAGCATTCTGCTTGTTTGGTGGAATAGTCATTGTCTGCTGTTCGGGAGAATCTCAAGCATTCATGGAGAACCGATTTTATTATTCATCCCAGGGGTCCGGTTCCCCTACCCATGCTAAGAGTGCCAATGTGTAAGGATCAAGTGGTCAGACAAGGCGGACTTACACCATTCTTGGACTTTAATAACTTGTGTGCCTTTTTGTTACTGTATGTCTATGTATGCTGTTCTACAATTTAAGTGCCATGAATATATGGACAAATGTCGAGTACTGTTTTCTTACAGGTCTTCAATATATTGTTGTATACCGTATGTGAATTTTCTTGGTGCTCAGGAAAGAATACCTAGAACAGCAAACATCAGGATTTTGTAGCATTTTTACCTTTATAAGTGATGTTCCTTTGCTTAAAACATTTTTAACACAGAATTTTAAATTATATTTGTTCAATTTCTGTTTTTTAATTACTCAAAACCCCTTAGAACAGAAACTATTTGCATAGCTTACATTCATCAAACATGACAAAAACAAGGTCATTTTAAGATAGTTGGCAGAGACATTGATATTTCCAGTTTGACTAACTTTACAGACTAACCTGTAATGGTTCTCCCCACCCCTAAAACGCAGAACGGACCCATGGTTGCCATATCTTGCATCTATGTTATGTTCCCGAGAGGAGAGGGTATGGTCCTTGTAAACTTGCTTATACTGATTGTTTACTTGCTAAAAAGTGCCGCTTATCCATTTAGCCCCCTGGACGACATCTAAATGTCTACTCTATACACATAGACTGCTATTCTGCATTAATGAGTAGTACTGTTGGGTGTGTAAAAAGAAATAAATGAATGTCTACAAGTAACAATCCCCAAAATCTCATCTTGGGGAGCAGTTTTCACAGATTATGCTCCCACTGCTATTTAAAGAGGCTCTGTCACCAGATTTTGCAACCCCTATCTGCTATTGCAGCAGATAGGCGCTGCAATGTAGATTACAGTAACGTTTTTATTTTTAAAAAACGAGCATTTTTGGCCAAGTTATGACCATTTTTGTATTTATGCAAATGAGGCTTGCAAAAGTACAACTGGGCGTGTTTACAGTAAAAGTCCAAGTGGGCGTGTATTATGTGTGTACATCGGGGCGTTTTTACTTCTTTTACTAGCTGGGTGTTAGGAATGGGAGTGTATGATGCTGACGAATCAGCATCATCCATTTCTGTTCGTTAACACCCAGCTTCTGGCAGTGCAGACACACAGCGTGTTCTCGAGAGATCACGCTGTGACGTCACTCACTTCCTGCCCCAGGTCCTGCATCGTGTCGGCCACATCGGCACCAGAGGCTACAGTTGATTCTGCAGCAGCATCAGCGTTTGCAGGTAAGTAGCTACATCGACTTACCTGCAAACGCCGATGCTGCTGCAGAATCAACTGTAGCCTCTGGTGCCGATGTGTCCTCGCTGGTCTGACACGATGCAGGACCTGGGGCAGGAAGTGAGTGACGTCACAGCGTGTTCTCTCGAGAACACGCTGTGTGTCTGCACTGCCAGAAGCTGGGCGTTCTGAAGAGAAGTGGATGATACTTCTCGTCAGAAGTAAACACGCCCAGATGTATATACACAATACACGCCCAGTTGGACTTTTACTTTAAACACGCCCAGTTGGACTTTTGCAAGCCTCATAAGAACTTTGTCATTCTGTAGCAATTATTGAAAAATATCCACATTTAAAAGGTTATTCCCATCACACAACGTGATGGCATATTGCTAGGATTTGCCACCACTTTACAAACGATGGGGGTCCAACTGCCGGGACCCATACCGATCAGGAGCATCAAAGGGCAGCAGCGCGGTTTAGTTCTACATCCCCTTTACTTTTTTCCCTGCACGTCGGTGCTCGCTGCCACCGGCTGTGCAAGGAACTGCAGCATGGCCCCATTGACTTGAATGGAGCCATGTTTTAGTTCCCTGCAAAGTGATATACCAATAAAATGGAAGTATTAGGTTCGACGCACAATATTTCCCTCAATCTTTTCCATGTGGAGCATGATTCTGAACAGTATAAACACGTCTAGACATTATTTGTTTTTTGGGTAAATATGGCCGTAATTTCTGCATGACTTTCACACGTTCATCAGTTTTCAGTTTGCCGGTGTGTTCTAATTTGTTCTAATCATTCCAGCCTACATCAGGTCAGGCAAATTGTAGATTGTAGAAACATTTTCTGAAAGACAGTACTTTACATATGCTCATGGGTAATTTTTTTGAATTTGGTCCATACACATATAATTTTCACCCTTTTTACAGATGAAAACAGCTGGGAAAATTAAATTTTTAAACATGTCCCATAATGCTTACTGCTCACGCTCTGTAATGTAGACTATTTTAACATTTTGATACTGAGAGCCGTTCTACAGGACTGGGAGTGAAGGGTAGGCAAAGAGGCAGCACATACTTATTTGTAGCCCCGTCTGTGCTTGTGGCTCTAGGGAGAGAGCTGCTAACATAGAAGTCAATGTAAGCAGGACAATCCATAACCACAAGCATGAATGCAGCTGCACAAAGGCCAGGGGCGTAACTATAGCGTGTCGGGCCCCATGCCGAACTTTGGAATGGTGCCCCCCCACCCGAGCAGGACCCCCAGATCAAACACCAGACCACTAAATCAGACCCCGGATCAGACATAAAAAAAAAAAGCATTTACTCACCATTTCTCACTCTTCTTGTCTTCAGGGCACAGCACACAACCCCCGCTACACAAGGTCTGTGCCGCAGCGTATACAAGGTCCTGATACCAGGCTGGGTCAGGACGTTGTATTCGATGCAGCACACCACAATCTTTTATGCGCCCCGCCACAGACCTTGTGTGCCAGGGCCTGATGTAGCAGTGGGCGTGTGGGCAAGGCAATTGGCACACAGAGGGACGGGGGAAAGTTGTCAACTGGACCTGCATTCTGAGGACGTGTATCCAGTTGACAGTGGTGCTAATCTGGGGCGGGCCCCCTTCCCCTCTGACAAAAGGGTCTATGATCCTTCACTACAACTGTTCCTTCATATCTGCTTTTAACAGCAAAATTTTAACAATATATATTGCAAAGTGTGAGCAATAAATGTGTTAACACTATTTATCTAAAGTTCGTGATTAGTTTAAAACTCCTTTATGTTTTTCTCAAGAAATGTCAGGATAATTTCTACATATGTTTTTGTTGATTTTTTGTTTTGCCAATATTTAGTTCTATGGTAAGCTCTGTGTGCATTCTTTTTAATTGTTTAGTTCAACCAATAGGAATATGTCTTCCTTTATGTACTGTACTATGGTGTATTGATTTTGGCAATGCATGTTATAATTTGTGATTTGTGATAAGCCAAACTTCTGGTCTTGTTCAGTGCAGATGTGCATTGTGTGCCGAAATGTGTGCCGATGTTCTGTTATCAACCAATGCAAGGCTTTCTTCACACCACATAAGTATTTTGGCCCTGAATCTCACCATATGGTTAGAAACTTAATTTTTTACTTGCCCAAAAATCTGTAGAAAAATGTTGACGCTGAATTTCAATTAAGATGCAAAGTTCATATTCAAAATGACTGTAAATAATATAATAAGGCTATTTTTACATTACTCTGTGATCTTTTTATATAACTAATGTACTAACAGTTACTTTTTAAACTGTACAATTATTGTAACAATCCATCTTAAATAAAATCTAATAAAATATCCTTGTAAATACTATATTGTTTCATTTTCTGGGCAGCTCTTAAATGTTTTATAATATACCAAAGTCCTAACAATTTCCATCAGTCATGGTGATTTGAAAAAAATGGTTATTCCAAGCAGAAGTATCAGAGTATATGCACCACAACCAAGGCCATTTTAACAGTATGGTGGGCCAAGTGCAAAGGTTTTATGAGTGCGCCCCCCCCACAAACTTCTTGTTTATTGTTTTCCAATGCCTACCCAGTCAATTAAAAGCTCCTTAGCACCAGGTGCCATACATTTATGGAGCTGGAAGCCTAGTGTTGGGGTGCAGCGCCGTAAATGTACGGCACGGTTATGAGTCAATGTCATCACTCGCAGGCGGACGACTGTGATTGCCAGCTGGCCTCCTGCGGCAACGGCTGAGATCAAAGTAACTCCGTTCTAGGCAGTTTAACCCCTTAGATGCCACGATCAATTGTGTCCCATTGCTGACAGTTAAATATGGTAGCCAGGGGACTAAGAAAGGCTCCATGCCTGCCATATGTAGTTGCCTATTAGGCCATGCCTTAGGCATGGCCAAATAGATGTCTGTCAATTTTTCAGGTATTCCAAAGCATTAATTGTTAAAAGTAAAAATTACAAGTAAAAGTCCCTTATTGGAAAAAAGAAAATAAATAAAGTTTAAGACGGCTTTTAAAAAAAAGGAGAGGTGTCCACATACTTTTGGACATATGGTGTATGTTTTGCCCATTTGCTTTCACAGACCATAATCAGGCATTGATGTAGTACATTAAAGGGCTTGTACCAGAATCGACAATTATCACCTATCCACAGGACAGGTGATAATTGTTTGATCGCTGGAGGCCCAATCGTTCACGAGAACCGCTATGGGGAGGACTTTAAATGGAGCGGCAGCGCGCATGCTCGACCTCTGCTTTATTCAAAGTCCTCCTCATTGCGACCGCTACTCCATTTAAAGACATGCTCATCGTGGTACTCACATTCGGTGGGGCCCCAACGATCAGACAATTATCACCTGTCCTGTGGATTGGTGTTAATTGTTAATTCTGGGACAAGCCCTTCAACACAAGAAGGGTTATTTATGACCCCTAAAACACAAGGTTGGCTCAACAATACAGTAAACTAAACAAAGTACTGTAATGATTGTCAAATGGTGCCTACAATATAGAAAGCACATTATACATGTGTCCTGGGCAAACATGGTGTCACTCTATATGATATAAAAAAGTTGCATTTTAATTTCCATATAATATTGCAGAAATTAAATTTTGTTTTCAATATTTAAAACATGTTGATAGATTGCCAAGAAAAAAAACTTCCAAATGCCTCCATATGAAACCATAGGCATTCTGAGGTATAGTATGGGACCATATAATTCTAAGGGGTGCTACAATACGGCTCTATACAACTTAGAGCTCATGCACACGACTGTATTACAGCTGTGTTTTATGGAGTTGTAATAAGGCACCCAAAAAGGTGCATAGGGTCTCATGGAGCTGCTAGGGACACCGTGTGCTGCTGTACTGCCTTCTGCACAAATCTCTGCTGTTTATATGAGACCTCACATAAAATAGTTCAAGTACCAGTAACATATTTTACGGATGTTTGCAGCGAATGCAGGGTTGCCAACCTCCACTTCCGTAATTTCTGGACAACTGAGATAAAAATCAGACAGACCAAAATGTTTACAGACACATTACAAAATCAAGAGCTAGTGATAAACCTGATGTACCCCCATCTTCCCTGTATATAAACCCCCATCATTCCTGTATATAACCCCATCATCCCTCTCAGGCGCCGCCGGCCATGGTGGGGGCCCATCCCGACAGACTCTGCGCGATGTTGCCGCAAGCAGCCGCTATGGCTGCTACAGCGGTACCAACACCACTGAGTGAAGAAGCGCCTGGGCGGAAAGGTGGCTGCTGAGTCGCCGGGCACTTCTGAAGCAAGCAGGGGAAGGGAGCCAGTGCATCGCAGCGCAATGCAATGGCACAGGTCGAACACCCCTAAGGCCGGACCTGATCCATTTACGTCACCCCCATAATCACTCTATATAACCGCCATCATCCCTGTATATAACGGCTATCATCCCTGTATATAAACCCCCATCAATCCTCTCTATCTCCCCCATAATCACTCTATAGAACGGCCATCATCCTTGTATATAACTGCCATCATCCCTGTATATAACCCCCATCATCCCTGTATATAACCGCCATCATCCCTGTATATAAGCACCATCATCCCTGTCTATAACCACCCTCATCCCTGTATTTTACTTTCATCATCCCTGTATATGACCCCCATTATCCCTTTATATAACCCCCATCATTCCTGTGTAAAACCCCCATTATCCCTGTATATAACCCCCATTATCCCTGTACATAACCAGCATTATCCCTGTATAAAACCGCCATAATCCCTGTATATAACTGCCATCATCCCTGTATATAACCCCATTATCCCTGTATATTACCCCATCATCCCTGTATATAACCTTCATCACCCCTGTATTTCACCCACATCATCCCTGTACATACCAGCCATCATCCCTGTATATACCAGCCATCATCCCTCTATATAACCCCCATCATTCCTGTATTTAACCACCCATCATCTCTGTATATAACCGCCATCATCCCTGTATATAACCCCCATCATCCCTGTATATACCAACGATCATCCCTGAATATAATGCCCCATAATCACTGTATATAACCTCCATCATCCCTGTATATTACCTCCATCATCCCTATATATAACATCCATCATCCCTGGAAATTACCCCATCATCCCTGTATATAACCCCCATCATACCTGTATATAACCCCCATCATACCTGTATATAACCCCCATCATCCCTGTATATAACCCCAATCATCCCTGTATATAACCGCCATAATCCCTGTACATGACGCTCATCGCCCCTGTATACAGGGATGATGGAAGTTATATACAGGGATGTTAGGGTTTATATACAGGAATGATGGGGTTTATATAAAATACGCAAGAAAATAGCGACTGCACTCTGCGAACACCAATGCCATCTAAAACACTATATATAAATAAATATGCATTACTGCTGAATCTACTTACAATAGTGAGGTTCTTAGTGCACATTTTGATCAAATTGTGTGAGCCCACCTGCCACGACAAGGTGACCTCACTTATAAGGTGGGTCCCTACAGTGAATATACTGGGTCTAAGCCTGCAGAATACACTTGGGGATGGTAGGAACCATCATTACATTAATTAAAATCACCCAGGGCAAAATGGGAGGAGTGCAAGATCAAAAATGGAAGGGTTATATACAGGGATGATGACTGGCTGGTATATACAAGAATGATAGGTGTTATATACAGGAATGATAGGAGTTATATACAGGGACCCCATCATCCCTGTATAGATTACCCCCTCAACCCTGTATATAACCCCCGTAATCTGTGCATTTAACTCCTTAGCATCTATGTATATTATTACCCCCAGCATCCGTGGGCAATGTCCTTCGCCGTGGCACGCGTTCATTGAGTTAAATGGGGCGGGCATTGAGGCGGAAATGAAGAGTAAATGGAGTGGAGTTTGGGGACACTGTGGACCAATAGGATATAAATACGGAGCTGTTTTCCAGAGAAAACAGTCTCTGATTTACAGCCGTTTTTTATGCATCAGGCGTTTTTTAATGTGTTTTTATGGCCGTTTTTGGAGCTATTTTTCTATTGAGACAATGAAAAATGACTCAAAAAATGGCTCAAGTGACATGCACTTCTTTTTTGAGGGGCGTTTTCTTACACACTGTTTTTACAAACGGCGCGTAAAAAAACGCACCGTGGGAAATTGAAATCACTGGGCAGATGTTGAAAGGCATTCAGCCTCCATATTTTTAGACAATTTTCGGGGCGTTTACGTGAACATACCATCAACAGTGATTTAATGCTTATTTTTTTTATTTTACAAAATCAACAGCTGCCAAAATTTGGCAGTATGAAATTTATCAGCCCTGTATTTCAATTATTGGATAGTTTCCATGGCAGCTTTTTGGACGTTGAAAGTGTTTTAACAAAACTATTCCCCGTGTGTATCTCAATGCGTACCAAGAACTGCTGTTTTTCCCCACCAAAAAGCAATCTAAAATTAAGGTGAAGGATCTAATTGAGTGTTTTTAATATGTCATTAAAAAATAAAATAAAAAAGGGTCACCGGAGTAGCGGGTAACAAAATATGGGCTCCCTGATTTCCAACTGCTGATATGATTGTACATATTGTATGTCCACCCCTGAGCCTACCTAAATAAAACTAGCTGTCATGTTACTGTAGCTTACCTGACTGAAACAGTTGTGACGTCTGTCACGGTGCAGAGTGAGGACCACTTGGCCGTACCGCGTAGCGAGATAGCTGCTGCCCCAACAAGTATAATGCAATGTTTATAGTGCTGAAAGGGTAACTGAGGCAATGTAGACAGTAGCGGTGGTTTCAGGCTAAGATGAGGATCTGACAGTAGACAGACACCCGGTGGGGTGTGTCACAATAGATGCAGCAGAGGGCACAACACGACTCCAACTCTTGAATGCAAAGAGGCACGGTAGCACGGGATACAGGCAGCAGGAATAGGAAACACTGGGAACTGTTAAACACTAAGAGACCATTTGCAAGGACAAACTTAAGGTAGCACAACAATGCTCAGGCAATCATTGAGAGGGCAGAGCTCCCTTTAGTCCAGAGGCATACTAGGCTAATTGCAGCTATTCTGTAAATGTACGCGTACTGGCCCTTGAAGGTCGAGCACACAAGGGCACGCTCACCCTGCGGGAGACAGTGTCCGCACTGGGAAGTGAGTGCCGGCATCTCCCAGGAGAGAGATGCTGCCGGGAACTCGCTCGTCCATGGCCGCAGCCGTCAGAGGGTAAGTCAGGACAATGGTCCGTGGCCATAGACATTACAGTATCCCCCTCTTATGCCCCCTCTTCTTGGGACCAGAGCGGGAGAGAAATTTATTCATGAGGGCAGGAGCATTGATGTTCTCCTCTGGCTCCCAGGACCTCTCCTCTGAACCAAATCCCCTCCAATCCACCAATAAAACGTTCTTCCTCCTACTCTCTTGGTGTCCAAGATCTCCCTCACCTCGAATGTCTCAGACGAACCGCTAGGAGCCACTGTGGAACTAGGAGTCTTGGAGTAGCAGCTCAGGACCACAGGCTTCAGCAGAGAGACATGAAAGGAGTTTGGGATCTTGAGGGTGGGAGGCAGCTGAAGCTTGTAGGAGACAGGATTTATCTGCAGCAGAATTTCGAAGGGTCCGAGGAACCTGGGAGCAAACTTGCAAGATGGCACCCTCAGCCGGATATTCTTAGAGGACAGCCAGACCTTAGTGCCTCGAAGAAACTGGGGAGGCTCTCGTCTTCTTGTGTCTGCCTTTCTCTTCATGCGGTCGACAGCCAGCAGAATAGAAGATCGGGTCCGCTGCCATATCTGTAGAAAGTCCCTGAAAGTAGAGTCAGCTGCAGGCACCTGGGACATAGTGGAAACAGGAAGAGGTATTAGTGGATGTTGGCCGTAGACAATGAAGAATGGGCTGGAGGTGGTGGACTCACTAGTATGGTTGTTGTAGGAGAACTCAGCCCAAGGAAGAAGATGCACCCAGTCATCATGCTGCCTGGAGATAAAGTGCCGCAGATAGTTCTCCATAATCTGATTAATCCTCTTGACTTGACCATTGGACTGGAGATGGTAAGCTGAGGAAAAGTGCAACTTCACACGAGGAGATCACAGAGGGCTCTCCAGAACTTTGAGGTGAACTGAACCTCCTGATCCGAGACAATATGCAGAGGCAAGCCGTGCAGACGGAAGATGTGTTGGATGAAGAGACCGGCCAGTCAGGAAGCAGAAGGCAGACCAGTCAGTGGAACAAAATGAGCCATTTTGGAGAATCGATCCACCACCACCCAGACCGTACTGCATCCAGCAGAGGGAGGCAGGTCCGTGACAAAGTCCATAGCAATATGCTGCCAGGGAGCATCGGGCACAGGCAGCAGCTGGAGCAGATGGAGTGGGAAACTTTATTTGCTGCGCACACCGTGCAGGAGGAGACAAAATCCGTTTTGTCTTTGGGCAGCTAGGGCCACCAGAACTGACGGGAAATTAGGTCTCGGATGTTACGGGTACCAGCGTGACCTGCCAGCTTGGAACTGTGTCCCCAGCAGAGGATACTTCCTCTGTCTGCCAGACGCACAAAGGTCCTCCCCGGAGGAATGTGTCTAACTTGCAGAGGGTTGACAGAGATTATGCAGGAAGGGTCAATGATATTCTGTGGGGACTCCACAGTGTCTTCTGTCTCGAATGACCTAAACAAGGCATCGGCCCTCAAATTCTTGTCGCCAGGGCGGTAGTGGAGTTTAAACTGGAACCGAGCGAAGAACAGCGACCACCTGGCCTGACGAGGGTTCAGCCGTTGGGCCGTCTGGAGATAGGTGAGGTTCTTTTGATCCGTGAATACCAGGATTGGATGAGCTGCGCCCTCTAGTAGGTGTCACCACTCCTGCAAAGCCAGCTTGATGGCCAGTAACTCCCGATCCCCAATCGAGTAGTTGCGCTCCCCGGGAGAAAAAATGTTAGAGCAGTAGCCACATACTACTGCCTTTCCTTTGGAGCCTCTCTGGAACAGAAGTGCGCAAGCACCAACAGAAGAGGCGTCCACCGCCAATGAAAACTGTAGAGAAAAATCAGGATGATGGAGGATTGAGGCTGACGTGGAGGTCTTCTTTAAGCTCTTGAACGCGGCCTCTGCTTCCGGAGTCCACACCTTGGCGTTCATGCCCTTTTTGGTGGGGGCAGAGATGGGAGCTGTCAGTGAGGAGTAATTGGGGATGAACAGCCGGTAGAAGTTGGCGAATCCCAGGAAGCGCTGTATGGCCCTTAAGCCTTGAGGGCGTGGCCATTCCAAGACAGCCTTTACTTTTTCAGGATCCATTTTGAGGCCCTGATTGGAGATGATGTAGCCCAGTAAGGGTAGAGAGTGTCTCTCGAACACGCACTTCTCCAGCTTGGCATATAGGTGATTCTCCCTTAATCGAAGCAAGACTTGGCGGACATGTCTCTGATGAGTCGCTGGATCTGGAGAAATAAATCAAAATGTCATCGAGATACACCACAACACAGACATAGAGGAGATCACGGAAGATGTCATTGATGAACTCTTGAAAAACAGCGGGGGCGTTACACAGGGCGAAGGGCATAACCAGGTATTCGTAGTGCCCATCAAGTGTATTAAATGCCGTCTTCCATTTATCCCTCTGATGAATCCGGATTAGATTGTAGGCCCCCCGTAGCTCTAATTTGGAAAAAATGTTTGCTCCTCATATGCGATCAAACAGTTCAGAGATGAAAGGCAACGTGATCTGGTTGAGGCCCCGGTAGTCAATGCAGGGTCGGAGGGATCCGTCCTTCTTTTTAACAAAGAAAAACCTGGCCCCGGCCGGGGATGAAGATTTGCGTATGAAGCCCCTCTCTAAATTCTCATTGATATAGGCAGACATCGACTGGGTCTCAGGTAAGGAGAGAGGGTATACTCTGCTACGAGGAGGAGACGAATTAGGGACCAAGTCAATAGGACAATCATATGCCTGGTGTGGCGGCAACGTCTCTGCCTCCTTCTTGTTGAAGACATCTGAAAACTGAGAGTAACTAGAGGGAAACCCTGCCAATGACTGATGTGGAGGAGGCTGAAGCGGATGGATATGCCCCAGACAGCGGTTGAGGCACTTGGGACCCCACTGCAGAACCTCTACGGAGTTCCAATCTGTGTAGACGGAGCCAAGGCAAACCCAGCAACACGGGGTTGACGGCTTTGGGCAGGACAAAAAAGGAGATTAGCTCAGAATGAAGGGCTCCCACTTGAAGCCTCAGCGGTTTGGTCAGAGACAATATTGGGTCGGGCAGCGGCAGTCCATCTACTGAGGCAACGATAAACGGCTTCCCCAGAAGGGTAGTGGGCAACTGAAGAAGATCCACAAGGTCTCTGCATATACAATTTGCTACAGAGCCAGAGTCCAGATAGGCAGAGGCCAGGTGGGTCCTCTCGCCAGTGACAATAGTCACAGGGATGGACAGCTTGGAGGAGAGTTCTCTGTCAAATGCTGTGTCGCCAAAGGGTTGACTCCCCAACCAATCCTAGGCGTTGGAATTTTTTGGCTTCTGGGGACACAGACTCATGACATGGCCAGCGAGGCCACAATATAGACAAAGTCCAGAAGTGCGCCTGCGCTGTTTCTCCTGGACAGATAGTCTAAGCCGATCCACTTGCATCGGGACCTCGGATGGAACAACAGATGAGGACAAGAGGGGTTGCTGGAAGTTGGGAGCCAATCTATCAAGCCTTCTCTCTCGACGAACCTCTTGGGATCCTTCTGAGTCTCATATCAACCCAGGTAGCAAGTAAAATTAGGTCGTCCAAGGTATATGGTAGATTATGAGCAGCCAGTTCGTCCTTGTTCTCAGGTGATAGACCATGCCAGAAGGAAGCTACTAATGCCTCGTTGTTCCAGGATAGCTCCCCTGCCAGGATCTGGAACTGGATGGTGTACTCGCCCACGGAGGTGTCTTCCTGGCGAAAGTTCAGTAGAGAAGCAGCTGCCAACGAGACTCGTCCAGGCTCATAAAACACAGTACGGAATAAACGCAGGAATCCCTGGAAGTCTCGGTTCTCGGGTCCCTGTCGTTCCCAGATAGGGTTCGCCCACGCCAGGGCTTTGCCGGCAAGCAGAGAAACAATGAAGGCAATCCTGGCGCCGTCCGAGGGAAATACTGGCGTGCAGGGTGAAGTGGATATGATACTGGTTAAGAAATCCCCTGCACATGCTTGCCTCTCCATAAAAACGAGGCGGTAGTGGCAGCGAGAACCGAAGATCAGGAACTGGTGCTGACAGGAGGTGTAGCAGGAGGATCAGCCGGAGAAGCTGGAACAGGAGGAGAGGAGGAAGCAGCTAGCGCCCCTAGCTGTAGTGCCATGGAGTTTACTGCCACAAGGAGTTGATCCTGTCGTGTTCGCAGGTCCTGCAGGTCCGCTTGCATGGCTTGAGAAGGTGACAGGCCCTTGAATTGACCAGTGAGGTCCATGGCCTGAGTGTACTGTCACGTTGCGGGGTGTGGACCCACTGGGCCATACCGCGTAGCGGGATAGCAGCTGGCCAAACAGGTATAACGCAATGTCTATAGTTCTGAAAGGGTACCTGAGTCAATGTAGACAGGCTAAGATAAGGCTGCGAAAGTAGAAAGACACACGGCGGTGTGCATCACAATAGATGCAGCGGAGGGCACAACCCGACTCCAACTCTTGAAGGCACAGAGGCACGGTAGCACAGGATAAAGGGTACAGGCAGCAGGAACGGGAAACACTGGGAACTGGAAAACACTAGGAGACCATTTGCAAGGACAAACCTAAGGTAACACAACAAAGCTCAGGCAATGATTGAGAGTGCAGAGCTCCTTTTATAGTCCGGAGGCATTCTGGGATAATTGCAGGTATTCTGCAAATGTGCTTTAAGGCCGTGCACGTGCGGGCGCGTGCACTCTGCAGAAGATAGTGTCCGGACCAGGAAGTGAGTGCCGGAGTCTCCCAGGAGGGAGATGCCACTGGGAACTCGCTCGTCCATGGCCGTCAGAGGGTAAGTCAGGAGGACACTCCGCGGCCATAGACGTTACAATGTCACAGCAGTTACCTGACGGAAACACAGATGTGATGTCACTGTAGCTCATCTGACTGAAACCCACTTGTAATGTCACAGCAGCTTACCTGACAGAAACCCAGTTGTAATGTCAAAGTAACTTACAGCTTAATTCACAGAAACAGCTCTGATAGCAAAGTGGTTACCTGATGGAAACACAAGTGCGATGTTGCAGCAGCTTACCTGAAAATCACTTGTGATGTCACAGCTGCTTACCTTAACCCCTTCCCGACATTTGTCGTAAGTATACGACATGGAAAGCCAGTGCTTCCCGCAAAATGTCGTATACTTACGCCAAATGCTTGGTACCGGCTCAGAAGCTGAGTCGGTGCCATCATCCCCGGATGTCAGCTGTATCTGACAGCTGACATCCTGCTGTAACGGCGGGGACCGAAGCAAGCTTCGATCTCCGCCATTAAAACTTTAAATGCAGCCGTCAAAAGTGATTGCTACATTTAGGCTGGGTTCACACGACCACATTAACGTCCGTAATGGACGGACGTATTTCGGCCGGAAGTCCCGGACCGAACTCAGTGCAGGGAGCCGGGCTCCTAACATCATAGTTATGTACGATGCTAGGATTCCCTGCCTCTCCGTGGAACTACTGTCCCGTAATGTAATCATGTTTTCAGTACGGGACAGTAGTTCCGCGGAGAGGCAGGGACTCCTAGCATCGTACATAACTATGATGCTAGGAGCCCGGCTCCCTGCACTGAGTTCGGTCCGGGACTTCCGGCCGAAATACGTCCGTCCATTACGGACGTTAATGTGGTCGTGTGAACCCAGTCTTAAGGTATTTGCAGCTCATCGACACCCCAGCAATGAAATCGCCGGGGTGTCGGTGGCTGCAATGGCAACCGGAGGCCTAATACTGGCCTCCTGGTGTGCCTAGCACGGAAAACTTGAAAGGCTTCCGTAGCCGCCAGCAAGATGGCGCCGGCTATTGGGATGAGCGGGCGTCATCAGCAGTGGATGTCAGCTGACATCCACTTGTAGCGGCAGGAACCGGAGCTAGCTCCGATCCCTTCCATTAACCCCTCAGATGCAGCGATTGGATGCGATCGCTGCATCATTGTGGTTGCTAGCAGATCGCCAGCTGTGCCCTGCAATCACACGACCGCCGACTGCTATTATGACACCAGGAGACCTAACAATGGCCTTCTGTTTGCCATTACGGAAGCCGATTAGGCCCCGCTCGGAGGCGAAGCCTAATCGGCTTGCTGTCAGTGAATGACTGACAGATCTAATACATTGCACTACGTAGGTAGGGTAATGTATTAGAAAAAAAATCTGACAGTTGGACCTTCAAGTCCCCTAGTGGGACTAAAGGAAAGTGTAAAAAAAATTTGAAAACAATTTGAAAAAAATTTGTCAAAAATCTAATAAAAGTTTTAAGTAATGAAATAAAACAAAACGCTATCACCCTTTTTCCCTTATCAAGTCCTTTATTATTGAAAATAAATAAATAAACCATACATATTTTGCATCGCCGTGACCGTAACAGCCTAAACGATAAAAATATTATATAGAAGTGAAAGAAATAGATCCAGCGCTGTCAGAGTGTTTAAAAAGGAATAGGTTCCTAAGTTTATTCAATATCAAAAAATTATAAAAAATTGGACGTACAGGCAGACTTGGTGACAAGGCAGCAGCAAGTAGGTATTCTGAGCCTACGCGTTTCAAGCACCTCAAGTGCTCTTAGTCATGGCTATCATTCAATATTATGTGATTTATTCCACGCGGTGAACGGCGTAAAAAAACGTAAAAAATAATGCCAGAATTTCTGTTTTTTGGTCACTTTTCCCTTCAAAAATTTAAATAAAAAGTGATCAAAAAGTCGCATGTATCAAAAAATGGTGCCTATAAAAACTATAGCTCATCTCGAAAAAACAAGCTCTCATACAGCTTCGTTGACGAAAAAATTAAAAAGTTATGGTTCTGACAACATGGCGACAGAAAAAATACATTCTTTTTACAAAAGTAATTTTATTGTGCAAAAAGTTGTAAAACATAAAAAGTGCATATCGCCGGAATCGTACGGACGTGCAGAATGAAGGTAACATGTAATTTACAACGCATGGTGAACGCTGTATAAAAAAAACCTAAAAAACTATGGCAGAATTGCAGTTTTTTGGTCCCCTTGCCTCTCAAAAAAATAGGATAAAAAGTGATCAAAAAGTCGCATGTACCCCAAAATGGTACCAATAATAACTACAGCTCGTCCCGCAAAAAAACAGCCCTCATACCACTACGTCTATGAAAAAATAAAATTAGTTAAGGCTTCCATAAGTCAGGAAATAGAAAATATGCGGTTGTGCAGATCAGAGGGGAACGTTTCGTCTGTTTCAAGAGGCGATTTATCGGGGCCCTAAAATTAGGGAACCAGGAAGAGGGGGGCCCAAACATATCTGCTACAAGCGAGGGTGCCCGTATTATACCAGGACAACACTTCCTAGCAAAATTCCCCAAACTGCAAAGGTGTGGAGTGCAGACCAAAAGGGGGATAAGTAAAGACACCGTTTATTAGTGCGACACCGGCCTGTGCAGAAAGGATTTCTTCACAGCGTAACACACATCTATGGATTATTTTATTGTTTACCCCATTATTATACCCCCTGACTATGCCCCTGATGTACTCTGCCCAGCTTATATATGCCCCCACATTATAAACGGAAACACCAATAATAGTCAAACAAAACTACTACCAAGCAAAATCTACGCTTCAAAAGCCAAATGGCGCTCCCACTCATCTGAGCCCTACAGCGTGCCCAAACAGCAGTTTACTTCCACATATATGGCACCGCCATACCTGGGAGAAACCTTTTAACAATTTTTGGGGTGTGTGTCTACAGTGGCATAAGCTGGGCACTACATGCTTGCCACTGAATTGGCAATTCTGGGGAAAAATGTTAATTTTCACTTTGCACCATACGCAACGCATTTATTTATGGAAAAGACCTGTGGGGTGAAAATGCTCACTACACCCCTTAATGCCTTGAGGTTGTGTAGTTTCTAAAATGTGGTCACTTCTGGAGGTTTTCTTTTATTATCTCCCATCTGAGCTTCTGCAATTGTGAACCAATTCTGTGTAAATCGCCAAATTAGGCCAAAGGGGTCACTTTTGGGGGGTCACTGTTTTGGGGGGTCACTGTTTTGGACCCAAACGGGTTTTGCAAATGCTACATAGCGACCAGAAACCAATCCAGCAAAATCTGTACTCCGAAAGCCAAATGGCTCTCCATCCCTTCTGAGCCCTGCCGTGTGCCCAAAAATGAGTTTATAACCACATATGGGGTATTGCCATACTCAGGAGAAATTGCTTAACAAATGTTGGGGTTACTTTTCTGCTTTATTTTTTGAGAAAATGAAAAATGTTGCGCTAAAACGACGTCTTATTGGAAAAAAATTTAATTTTAATTTTCACTGCCCAATTCAAATAAAATCTATGAAACACCTGTGGGGTCAAAATGCTCACTACACCCCTATATTCATTCCTCAAGGGGTGTAGTATCCCAAATGGAGTCCCTTTTGGGTAGTTTCCACTGTACTGGTACCTTAGGGGCTTTGCAAAAGCGACATGGTGTCAAGAAACCAATCCAGCAAAATCTGTTCTCCAAAAGCCAAATGCCACTCCTCCTCTTCTGTTCCTTGTCATGTGCCCAAACAGCAGTTTATGACCACATATGGGGTATTTCCGCACTCCAGAAAAGTTGCTTTACAAATATTGGGGTTCTTTTTTTCCTTTATTTGTTGAGAAAATAAAAAATTTTGAGCTAAAGCTACATCTTATTGAAGAAAAAGGATTGGTGTTTTTTCACTGCCCAATTCTAATAAATTCTATGAAACACCTGTGGGGTCAAAATGATCACTACACCCGTAGATGAATTCTTCAAGGGGTGTAGTTACCTAAATGGAGACACTTTTTGGGCGTTTTCACTGTTTTGGTCCTGCAGGGGCTTTGCAAATGTGACATAGCCTCTGCAAACCATTCCTGCTAAATTTGAGCTCCAATAGCCAAAATGCGCTCTTTCCCTTCTGAGCCCTGCCGTGTGTCCAAACAGCCGTTTATTACCACATATGGGGTACTGTTTTACTCGGGAGAAATTGATTTACAAATTTTGCGGTGCTTTTTCTCCTTTAGTCCTTGCGGAAATGAGAAAAAATTAGCTACACCTACATTTTCTTTGCAAGAATGTCGATTTTCATTTTCACGGCCTACTTCCAATAATTTCTGCAAAAAACCTGCGGCCTCAAAATGCTAACTATAACCCTAGATAATTTCCTCAAGGGGTGCAGTTTCCAAAATGGGGCCACTTGTTGTGGGTTTCCACTGTTTTGGTCCCTCAAGGGCTTTGCAAATGCGACATGGCCTCTGAAAGCCATTCCTGCTAAATTTGAGCTCCAAAAGCCAAATGGCGCTCTTTCCCTTCTAAGTCCAGACGTTTGTCCAAACAGCTGTTTATGACCACATGTGGGGTATTGTTTTACTCGGGAGAAATTGCTCTACAAATGTTGTGGTGCTTTTTCTCCTTTAGTGCTTTTGGAAATTAAAAAAAAATTAGCTAAACCTACATTTTATTTGAAAGAATGTAGATTTTCATTTTCATGGCCTACTTCCAATAATTTCTGCAAAAAACTGTCCAGTCAAAATGCTTACTATACCCCTAAATAAATTCCTCAAGGGGTGTAGTTTCCCAAATGGGGTCACTTTTGGGGGGTTTCCACTGTTTTGGTACCACAAGAGCTCTTCAAAACTGACATGGTGCCTAAAATATATTCTAATAGAAAGGAGTGTCCAAAATCCTCTAGGTGCTCTTTTGCTTCTGAGGCCGGTGCTTCAGTCAGTTAGCACACTAGGGCCACATGTGGGATATTTCCTAAAACTGCAGAACCTGGGCAATAAATATTGAGTTGCATTTCTCTGGTAAAATCTTCTGTGTTACAAAAAAAATGGATTAAAAATGAATTTCTGCAACAACAAAAAATTGAATTTGTAAATTTCACCTCTACTTTGGTTTAATTCCTGTGAAACGTCTAAAGGGTTAAGAGACTTTCTAAATGCTGTTTTGAATACTTTGAGTGGTGAAGTTTTTTAAATGGGTTGACTTTTTGGAGGTTTCTAATATATAAGGCCCTCAAAGCCACTTCACAACTGAACTGGCCCCTGTAAAAATAGCCTTTTGAAATGTTCTTGAAAATGTTAGAAATTGCTGCTAAAGTTCTAAGCCTTGTAACATCCTAGAAAAATAAAAGGATGTTCAAAAAACGATGTCAATCTAATGTAGACATATGGGGGATATTAATTAGCGACTATTTTGTGTGGTATAACTGCCTGTCTTACAAGCAGATACATTTAAATTTAGAAAAATGCTAGTTTTTGCAATTTTTCACTAAATTTTGGTGTTTTTCACATTTAAATATTGAATGTATCGAGCAAATTTTGCCAGTAACATAAAGTCCAATGTGTAACGAGAAAACAATCTCAGAATCGCTTGAATAGGTTAAAGCATTCCAAAGTTATTACCACATAAAGTGAAACATGTAAGATTTGAAAAATGAGGCTCTGTCAGGAAGGTCAAAAGTGGCTAAAGAGGGAAGGGGTTAATAAAGCCCTCTTATGTCACAATAGCTTACTTAACTGAAATAGTTGTGATGTCACAGCAGTTACCTGATGGAAACAGTTGTAATGTTGGAGCCGCTCATCTAACTGAAACCCACTTGTGATGTCACAGTAGCTTACCTGACTGAAAATAACTTTTGATGTCATAGCTGCTTACCTAAATAAAACCCAGTTGTGATGTCACAGTAGCTTAATTAACTTAAAATCACTTGTTATGCCACAGCTGCTTACCTTAATTAAACCCATTTGAGATGTCACAATAGATTACTTGACTGAAACAGTTGTTATGTCATAGTAGTTACCTGACAGAAATGCAGTTGTGGTGTCCAACAACTCATTTCTTGTGACAACGAGTAGCTTACCCACGGGCAGATACAAAAAACAGAGGGCCCCTGCGCAAGAACAGTATATGGAATTCTTGTACACTGCTAATCTGATGACAGTGGGGTGCTAGATATAGATCTACTCATGGCTGGCTCTCCATGAAATTCCTAACTGCTGTACCAATCCACCAGTAAGGCTAGATTCACACGGGCGCTGCGCATCTCGGCTGTTTTTCACGTCCGAGGTGCATCCGTGCTCTGCGGGATGCGATATCACGCATTCCCCATAGACTAGAGTCTATGGAGGGATGTGTGAAGTGTGATAGAGGGGCGCTACCTCTGATAAGAGGAAACCGGTCTGCGTGGTGGACTATAACAAGTTCATGGGGGGAGTCGATCTATCTGACCAGGTCCTACAACCGTACCTGGTCAAGCGCAAAACTAGGGCCTGGTATAAAAAGGTAGCGATCTACCTTATCCAGATGGCCACTTACAACAGCTATGTGCTGTACAAGACCCAGGGAACGCTCAGTTTCCTCCAGTATCAGGAGAAAATTATAGAGCACCTCCTGTTTGACTCCCCCGCACCTGGAGACTCCTTTGAGTCAGAGAATGTCAAAAGGCTCACTGAGCGCCACTTCCTTCACCCCGTCCCTGCCACTGAGAGTAAGGAATACCCCCAAAGGAGATGCCGGGTGTGCAGTAAACACGGAAGGAGGAGGGATACCCCGTTTTACTGCCCCATGTGCCCTTCAAATCCAGGCCTGTGCAACTACCCCTGTTTTGAGACCTACCACACCGTTTCTAATTATTAATTTTATCTATAATTTAGGGAACACCAAAAAGGGTGGGGTGGGGGGATTCTTTTTAGGGAGTCAATTTCATTTATTCATATTTTATTTTCCGTTTCTGAGCTTTCCAAGGGAGGGAGGGATTCTCACGGGGAGGTAGTAAAGTATTTATTTCAGACTGTAAAACTAATTTTCCCCTTTTTTGATTTTTTTTTATACATTTCTTGGACAATTAAATGCAGGACTTGATCACTCACAAATGAATACAGTTTATTGTGCAGGAGCCCACATCTGTCTATTCAGAACATGGACCCCACAAGTGTTCTTGAAATAAAAAATAAATGTGGGCATTGCATTTATTAGTAGATAAATCCAACACCTGCGGCCCGTGCCGCCCCTGAATTAGTGGAAGTCGTGCATTTTAGCAATGGTTACAAGAATAAATTGGGGATGTATTTCCTTTTTCTTATGACTACGTCCTGCCACATACGGCTGTTACATTCCTAATTCTGTACCGTTTTTTTTGGAGGATCTCTAATAATCGAGCTGTTCCTTATCAATACACCATGGGCTTTGTTACGGTTCTTCTGGAAATACTGACATAATTTTGGGGATTAGTGATCCTTTACTGTTCCTATAGATGGTTTTGGACACTGTCCCTTTATATATTCTGTAGGTGATTGGTTGTTTTGTGCACATAGCGGTTCCTACCTTGCCGGGCAGGGGCCTGTTATGGTGTACCGCGTCACTTGGCACATTCGTCCCTCATAAGGATTGATGGAGCTAAAGAGACGTTGTACAACCAGTCACTGAAAAAAAAAATCCTTGTCATGACAGCCCTGCAGGTGTTCTTCTATCTAGTGAACAGACTCGAGTTTGCAACATAGTTGGATACATTTTCCTTCATTTGTTTGAAGATATTGCCCGTCACTCCAGTACAGTTTATTTTTTCCTCTCTGACTGATTTTATATTAGGACAGAATTCTGTCCACAATGACATCATAATGGCACCAACTGCTTCTTCAGCAAGACATAGTCATAAGTACAGGCAAATACGTCTATAGCAACATGTATCCGTTATGAATACACGGCTTCACTTCTCTTCTGTACGCCGCACAAATTTATTAATGTGGCATATTTCTAACAAAATAACCTTCTACCACGTCTCCTCTATTTCATGTGGAAACGTAATAAGAGTTTGAAGAAAACATTATATACCCATAGTGTCTGAAATGATACCCATTATTTCCTCCTTTAAAAAAGTTTTGGTCCGCATGCCCACTACACCACTAGATGAATACCTTTAGGGGTTTCGTTTTTAAAATGGTGTCATTTGCGCGTGTTTTTTTTTTTTTGTTCAGGCAGCTCAATGCCTCTAAATGCATGATATGGGGCCTAGAATTTATTCAATTGTGCCCTGAAAGCCAAAGGGTGCTCCCTCTCTTTTTGGCCCAGCCACACGTCTAATAAGCAGATTGGGGCAACAATGAGAGTATTTTTGAAAACAGGAAAAACCGGGTGATTGATTTTGGGGTGTGTTTCTTCATTTTCATGTTCGCTTTACACAGAAATCGGTCTTCAAAGTGATACTTTTATGAAAAAAGTGATTTTTTTATCTTTTTTCACCTGCTATGCATTAAATTTAGCAAAAAACTGTGGGGTCAAAATACTCACTACACCCCTAGATAAATACCTTAAGGGGTCTAGTTTTCTAAATGGGGTCGTTAATGGGGAGTTTCTATCGTTCTGGTAGTTCAAAACCTCTCCAAATATACAGTGGGGCCTAAAACATTTTCATGCAAAATATAAGTCCTGAAAGCCTCCGGGTGCTCCCTTCCTTTCAAGCCCTGCTGTGTGTCCAGGCAATGCATTAGAGTCACAATGGCGGCATTTTTGAAAACAGGAGAAACAGGGTGATAGATTTTGGGGTGTGTTTCTTCATTCTTATGGTCGCTTTACACAGAAATCTGTCTTCAAAGTGATACTTTTATGAAAAAAGTGATTTTTATTTTTTTTCACCTGCTATGCATTAAATTTAGCAAAAAACTGTGGAGTCAAAATACTCACTACACCCCTAGATAAATACCTTAAGGGATCTAGTTTTCTAAATGGGGTCGTTTATGGGGAGTTTTTCTATCGTTCTGGTAGCTCAAAACCTCTCCAAATATACAGTGGGGCCTAAAACATTTTCAAGCAAAATAGGAGTCCTGAAAGCCTCCGGGTGCTCCCTTTATTTCCGGCCCTGCTGTGTGTCCAGGCAACACATTAGGGTCACAATGGGGGCATTTTTGAAAACAGGAGAAACAGGGTGATAGATTTTGGGGTGTGTTTCTTCATTCTTATGGTCGCTTTACACAGAAATCGGTCTTCAAAGTGATACTTTTATGAAAAAAGTGATTTTCTATTTTTTTTCACCTGCTATGCATTAAATTTAGCAAAAAACTGTGGGGTCAAAATACTCACTACACCCCTAGATAAATACCTCAAGGGGTCTAGTTTTCTAAATGGGGTCGTTTATGGGGAGTTTCTATCGTTCTGGTAGTTCAAAACCTCTCCAAATATACAGTGGGGCCTAAAACATTTTCAAGCAAAATATGAGTCCTGAAAGCCTCCGGGTGCTCCTTGTAGACACTGAAGCGCCTAGGGAGAGTGTCAGGGACTGCAAGGGGTTAAGAAAGGATGGAACGGTTTAAAATAATGCCCAGGACCAGGATTGGTCAATGAGGGGTAAGAGGGGCGTGGTTAAGAAGATATAAGGCAGGGGTTTGGAGCGGGAAGCCCTCTTACCTTCAAGCTGCAGTGGAAGAAACAACCTTTGCTGCTGCTGTGGAGATTCAGAGCGTGGTCTTTCAAGAAGATGGCAGAAGAACTGTTGCGGAAGGTGGCACAGCGGGTAGCGTCGGAGGGACCTGCCTGGCTGGAATCCCTGTTGGAGGAAGGAGAGAAGCGAGGATCTGAGCGGGGCACGGAACAGTCGGGAGCGGCTACCCGAGGTAGGCCGCAGCGCGTTACACGCCCTCCGGTTCGACTGAGCCCTAGCCCCGTTGCTATGAGGGGTGCTGTTACTGCTGCACAGTCATGCGGTGGTCCCAGCAGGTCCCCTAGGCCTATGTCGACGAGTGCTTCGTCGGTCGACATAGTGCCCCCCTCCCCCCGCCCACTCGTCGCGCTGGCGTCCTTCCCCATGGCGGTAAGAGGGCGGCTGTTAAACCGGCACGGGCACGGTACAACCCGCCTCGAGCTGCTGATGCGGGCGCGGAGGCAGCGGTCGACTTGCGTGACAGTGGGGTGAATATGGCGGTCTCAGGTGACTGGTCCGACATGGTCGCTTACCATGCGGCATGTTCACAGGAGCTGGGACTTGCTTCCGGTGCCTGTGTGCGGCCGGGGTCGGCGCCATCTTTCCCCGTGCTGTTCTCTACGCAGCCAGAATTGGCGGCGGGGGGAACAGGGGCGGGACATCCTGGCAGGAGCAGTGCGGCCAGGACACAAGATGGCGGCTCACGTAAAAAGAAGATGGCGGCGGGTTCGGGGAAGCGGGCGGTGAGCAAGCAGCCCAGCCAGGGGGCGGGGGCTTCTGCGGTGCCCGTCGCTTCTCCACCCCGGTCCCCCCCGGGCCCCTGTCAGCATGGGTCAAGGCCAGGGGGGGAGTGTGCTAGGAAAGATAGGGTCGAGGGTGTTTTGGACTCGATTTGCCCTTCTCCTGCCTTGTCATCTTTTTCTCCTGCAGGTCCAAGAAGGAAGCGTTCCAGGCGAGGGAGGAAACGCCGGGCTGGAGGACATCGCCGGCACGGCCATCATAGACGTCGCAGGTCAGGTGACGAGAAGAGGCGTGGTCGCCGGTATTCCTCGTCTTCCAGCGATGGATTCTCCTCCTCGTCGGCGACGACGTCCGCATCATCTGGATCGTGGAGGAGGTCGTCGAGGAGATCATCACGGCCGCAGAGACGCAGTCGACGCCGGGAGGTGCAGCGCTTGTCGGTGGATCAGGAGCAGCTGTCCCAGGTTGTTCCTCCCGCCGGGCCGGTGGAGGAGGGGCAGGCCGTGGTTCCAGTGCCGCGGCAAGTGGCTGAAGGACCCTCTGGAGTCGGTGGG
The DNA here is from genome assembly GCF_050947455.1 of Rhinoderma darwinii. NCBI lineage: Eukaryota > Metazoa > Chordata > Amphibia > Anura > Rhinodermatidae > Rhinoderma > Rhinoderma darwinii. Next base: position 137,880,888 of record NC_134690.1, read on the forward strand.
ACCTCTGGGAGCGGTGAGTCGGCCTGCGGTGACGCATGGCTTAATAAATCTAATGCAGCGGGTGCGGATTTGATTTCTGTTTTAAAAGCCGTGGTGGCTGGGTTAAAAGTGAATGAGGGAACGTCGTGTCCCTCGGTGCCACCAGAGGGTGCTATGCCCCCGTCTGAGAAAGAGAATGCTTTAGCTAGTTTGACGTTTAGAGATTCATTGTTTTGTGGAGTCGCTCCTCTCGGGACTCATTTGTCAGCTGAGATCAAGGACAAGATTTGGAGGAATGAATTTGTGGATATTTGGTCCTTGGTCTCGGTGGAGCAGGTGACTGTCGACAAGGAGCGGGGTTTTGATAGAGGTTCAGATAGGAAAGCGAAAGTAGCGAAAACATTTGGCAACTGGGTGCAGTGTTACGCTACACTGGCTCATGTTATTTGCCAACGCTATCCTGGGAAAGGGGCCGAGTTGTTTGTCTATTTTGACACAATTTTCAGCGCCCACAGGCTGCACGGTGGTGCGGCCTGGTGGCGATATGATGAAGAATTTCGGCGTCGTTTGGCTTTGTCGCCTGATATTAGTTGGGCAACGAAGGCAACGGACGTGTGGTTGCAGCTTATCTTAGCGCAAGGGAGAAGGCAACAACGCCCCTTTCCCAGTGCGGCCGCAGCGCCGGGCCCCGCCCCTGGAGTTGCGGCCGCTAGGCCCACGGGTGCCTGTTGGCTCTACAACGAGGGCCACTGTCGTTTCTTTGCCACGTGCAAATTCCGACATGAATGCTCCATCTGTGGGGGCGCTCATGCGGCGCTCCGGTGTTTCCGGAGAGGCAAGCAGCCGGTTAAGGCACCTCCTTCCGGCGCAGCGGAGAACGCCGGTGAACGTTCTCGAGATGGGCCCATGGTTAGAGCGGTACCACAGGAGGCGGGAAGCAGAGGTGCTCACTAGCGGGTTTTCGTTTGGTTTTGAGATTCCTTTTGAATATTCTGCGACATTGTCATTGGCTGACAATTTGAAGTCGATCAATGAGAATGTGGGCATTGCGCGGCTAAAATTGGCGAAGGAAGTGGAATTAGGGAGAATGGCAGGTCCATTCAGTGAGCCGCCGTATACGAACCTGCGAGTTTCCCCCCTTGGTTTAGTTCCAAAGAAGGAACGAGGAAATTTTAGGCTGATTCATCACCTTTCCTTTCCTCGCGGTGGTTCTGTTAACGATGGTATTTCTAGGGCGGAGGCGGCGGTTTCGTATACGTCTTTCGATGTTGCAGTAAGGCTGGTACAGGCGGCTGGACAGGGGGCGTTGTTAGCTAAATCTGATATTGAAGCGGCCTTTCGTTTGCTGCCGGTTCATCCGGAGTGTTTTCACCTGCTGGGTTGTTGTTTAGATAAAGGGTTTTACGTGGATATGTGCCTTCCCATGGGTTGTTCAATATCATGCAGTTACTTTGAGATGTTTGCGTCATTTTTAGAATGGGTAGTTCGTTTGGAGTCTGGTTGTGACTCGGTCATTCATTATCTGGATGATTTTCTTTTTGTAGGCCCGGGGGGCTCTGGGTTGTGCAGCACGTTGCTGAGAGTGTTTCGACAGGTGATGTCGCGTTTCGGTGTACCTATTTCCGAAGATAAGACGGAAGGTCCTGTAACTGTTTTGTCATTTTTGGGTATCGAAATAGATAGCGAGCGGATGATTTTTCGCTTGCCCGATGATAAATTGGCAAGGCTAGTGACGCAAGTTGACCAGGTCATGGGGTCGAAAAAAGTGACGTTAAAACAGTTACAGTCGTTAATGGGATTGCTGGTGTTTGCTTGTCGTATAATTCCAATGGGTCGTGTTTTCTCTAGGCGTTTGTCTTTAGCCACTAGAGGTATCTCGAAGCCAAATCATTTTATCCGGGTAACCTCTTGGATGAAGAAGGATTTGTTTGTCTGGCATTCTTTTTTGAGTTCGTTTAATGGGAGGTCGGTGTGTCAGGACGCTGAGTTGTCTAATGTAGACTTGGAATTGTTTACGGATGCAGCCGGAAGTGATGGTTTTGGAGCAATTTTGGGCCGAAGTTGGTGTAGATCCCCTTGGCCCTTGCATTGGAGTGATTTGGGTGTTTTACGTAATTTGACGCTATTGGAATTGTTTCCTATTATAGTTGCAATAGAGTTGTGGGGTAGCGTGATGGTGAATAAGAGGATTGTATTTTGGACAGACAACATGGCGGTGGTGCATGCGGTGAACGGGTTGTCGTCTAGTTCATTGCCGGTATTAGCTTTATTAAGACGGTTGGTTTTGAAGTGTTTGCGTTTGAATGTGTGGTTTCGTGCAAAACATGTTCCGGGTGTCAGTAATGTGATGGCTGATGCTTTGTCTCGTTCACAGATGTCTCGGTTTCGGGAATTGCACCCGGCAGCTTTGGCAGAAGGGGTGTCCCCCCCCCTTCACTTATGGGCCCTGGTCGAGGACAACTTATGAGGCTGTTGAGGGGTTCGGTGGTACCGGCGACTTGGAAGAGTCATTGCAGAGCGTGGGATCGGTGGTTGGAGATTGCGGGGAATAACTTCCCATCACAGGATGGGTGTCACCTGGACGTCACGTTAGCAAGTTTGGTACAAATACGTCAGGAAGGGGGTAGTGCGGCCACGGCAAGCAAGTTTTTAGCAGGGGTGGCTTTTATGTTAAAATTGTGGGGATGCAGAGATGTTACAAAAGAATTTGTAGTTCGGCAGTCTTTAAAAGGGTGGAAAAAAGAGGCGTGTTCCAGGGACACGAGGCGGCCAGTATCTTTTTCGCTTCTGGGTCGGCTTCTAGCCGTTTTATGTTTTGTGTGTCGGGATGAATATGAAGTGTCCTTGTTCGGCGCGGCGTTTTCTTTGGCTTTCTTTGCCGCATTACGGGTTAGTGAGCTGGTTCCGCACAGCGTAAGTGCAAGCGGTGGTCTTCTCGGATCGGATGTAGTGACGTTGGGAGATTCTCTCAGGGTCTGTGTGCGGAGGTCAAAGACTGACATGGTAGGGAGGGGGGCTTGGCTGTCGATTGGGAGGATTGGGGGGCAGTATTGCCCGGTAAAATGGGTCCAGGAATTCGTGTTGGTCCGAGTGCCCGGGGCTCAATTCTTGATACATCAGGATGGATCCGCAATGTCGCGTTTTCAATTTGAGGCGATTTTTAAGGCCGGTTTGAAATACCTGGGTTTGCCACCGGGCGAGTTTGGTACACATTCGTTTAGGATAGGGGCGGCAACTGAGGCGGATGCCTTGGGCTTGGATTCAGTGGCTATCATGAGTCTGGGTAGATGGCGTTCTAATAGCTATAAGTCATATGTGCGACCTGATTTGGTTTTAAAGAGTGTGTAAGCTGGAAGTTTTCATAGTAAAAAAAAAAAAAAAAAAAAAAAATGTCGCCCCTTCCCCCCCCTCCCCCTTTCCCCCCCCCCCCAACCCCTGTTTTCATTCCTTGTTTTATATGGAGTGTTATGTTAATCCTGCCTGTATCTTCATTTGACCGGAATGTAGCTTAATTTCTTTGTTAGGGTCGCGGCGCCCCCAAGTGTGGATCTTGGGGCATTCGTATGTGCACTGGGCAGCGGTTCGAGCGGGTCGAAGGCCATTAGGTCCGAATTTGGGCCTCTCACAGGCCGACGTCCATTGGAGAGGTGTCCGGGGATTACGATGGGTGCAGTTACTGCCAGATGTAGTGGCAGTTACAAGGCACACGTATGGACCTGTTGTCCTGATCATACATGCGGGTGGAAATGATATCGGCCAAGTGAAAATGGCTGAGTTATTGTCATTTATACGGACTGATTTGGCGCGTTTTCAGGATCTGTTCGCCCGTTGCGTGGTAGTTTGGTCCGAAATAGTGGCGCGCACGGTGTGGCGAGGAGCGAGGAATATGGCAGCGTTGGAGAGAGTGTGCAGGCTAATTAATGTGCGGGTGTCGCGGTTCATTCGCTCTATAGGGGGGATCGGGTTGCGACACCAATCCCTGGAGGGGGATAATGCAGATTTGCTGGCGCCGGATGGAGTGCATCTAAATGATATCGGGCTCGATATCTTTTTATTGGATCTCTTGGATGGTGCCGAGAGAGGGTTGGCGTTGCTTGGTGGGGGTGGTCGGGGGACTGAGTAGGTTTCTCAGTTCCCCCTTCTTGGCGGAAAGTACGGCAGATGAAGACGGAGGTAGCACCCTACATGCCTGATGGAGACAGGGAGCATCGGCATTTCAGGAGGAGAGAAAAATAAATAAATATATATATGTCTTCATGCCGATGTTTGTAAATAAGAATAAAGCTGTGGCCACTTCCACATTTCCATAAAGAAGGTGTTGGTGTGTTAATTCAAAGAAGGATGGTTAAGGTCCTGGGCAGGTAAAGTGGATAATGGGTCCTTGCAGTCTTGTAGACACTGAAGCGCCTAGGGAGAGTGTCAGGGACTGCAAGGGGTTAAGAAAGGATGGAACGGTTTAAAATAATGCCCAGGACCAGGATTGGTCAACGAGGGGTAAGAGGGGCGTGGTTAAGAAGATATAAGGCAGGGGTTTGGAGCGGGAAGCCCTCTTACCTTCAAGCTGCAGTGGAAGAAACACCCGCCCTCCCTCCCCTGGTGGTTTTGGTTTTGGTTTTGTTTTTGGAAATTTTTCTACAGTTATATTCTTGTTCTGGCGTTTTTCTGGTTTTTTCGTAGATGTCACAGCTGGCGGAAAGTACGGCAGATGAAGACGGAGGTAGCACCCTACATGCCTGATGGAGACAGGGAGCATCGGCATTTCAGGAGGAGAGAAAAATAAATAAATATATATATGTCTTCATGCCGATGTTTGTAAATAAGAATAAAGCTGTGGCCACTTCCACATTTCCATAAAGAAGGTGTTGGTGTGTTAATTCAAAGAAGGATGGTTAGGGTCCTGGGCAGGTAAAGTGGATAATGGGTCCTTGCAGTCCTTCCTTTCAAGCCCTGCTGTGTGTCCAGGCAATGCATTAGAGTCACAATGGGAGCATTTTTGAAAACAGGAGAAACAGGGTGATAGATTTTGGGGTGTGTTTCTTCATTCTTATGGTCGCTTTACACAGAAATCTGTCTTCAAAGTGATACTTTTATGAAAAAAGTGATTATTTTTTTTCCCCATCTGCTATGCATTAAATTTAGCAAAAAAACTGTGGAGTCAAAATACTCACTACATACATATATATTTATGCATACATTTAGTTTCTCTCTTTAGATTACACAATAACACATTGTCTATTGCACCAATGGGGCTTCAAATCCACTAAAATAACAAATCCAACAAATACAGCATTGTCAGTTGCCAAAATTATGCAACAAAGAGACAATGTGCAAAAAAAGACAACAACAAAAACACCAAATACAGAGCAGACTAAAAGGAATATAGTTGGCATTGTGTTCAAGCTGACACTCCAATATAAAGCAGAACTTTTAGGGTATGTTCACACGCAGTGACCTGAAACGTCTGAAAATATGGAGCTGTTTTCAGGCGAAAACAGCTCCTGATTTTCAGAAGTTTTTTAACAACTCGCGTTTTTCGCTGCGTTTTTTACGGCCGTTTTTGGAGCTGTTTTTCAATGGAGTCAATGAAAACGCCTCCAAAAACGTCCCAAGAAGTGTCCTGCACTTCTTTTGACGAGCCGTCATTTTACGTGCCGCATTTTGACAGCGACGCGTAAAATAAAGGCTCGTGGGAACAAAACATCATAATTCCCATTGAAAGCAATGGGCAGATGTTTGTAGGCGTATTAGGGGCATTTTTTTCAGGCATAATTCGAGCCGTAACACTCCCGAATTACGTCTGAAAATAGGTCGTGTGAACATACCCTTACAATAAGGGTATGTTCACACGGCCGTGAATGCCCGAAAAACGGGCGAAAAATCGGAAGCAGAATGCCTCCAAACATCTGCCCATTGATTTCAATAGGAAAAACGGCGTTCTGTTCCAACGGCCCATTTTTTTACGCGCCTGTCTTGAAACGGGCGCGTAAAAAAACGGCCGTGAAAAAGAAGTGCAGATCACATCTTGGGCCGTTTTTGGAGCCGTTTTTCATAGACTCTATTAAAAAAAACAGCTCCAAAAACGGCCGTAAAAACCACCATGAAAAACGCAGCGAAAATCGCGAGTGGCTTAAAAAACTTCTGAAAATCAGGAGCTGTTTTCCCTTGAAAACAGCTCCGTATTTTCAGACGTTTTTGAGTTTGCGTGTGAACATACCCTCAAATTGTGGCTTGACATTTGGGGAGCCACAGCTTGTATTAGGGTATGTTCACACGGCCTATTTACGGACGTAATTCGGGCGTTTTTGCCCCAAATTACGTCCGAAAATAGCGCCTCAATAGCGCTGACAAACATCTGCCCATTGAAAGCAATGGGCAGATGTTTGTCTGTTCACACGAGGCGTAATTTACGCGCCGCTGTCAAATGACGGCGCATAAATAGACGCCCGCGTCAAAGAAGTGACCTGTCACTTCTTTGGGCGTAATTGGAGCCGTTATTCATTGACTCCAATGAATAGCAGCGCCAATTACGCCCGTAATTGACGCGGCGTTCAAGCGCCTGCACATGCCGTTACGGCTGAAATTACGGGGATGTTTTCAGGCTGAAACATCCCCGTAATTTCAGCCGTTACGGACGCCCTCGTGTGAACATACCCTAAGGCTGGGTTCACACGACCTATTTTCAGACGTAAACGAGGCGTATTATGCCTCGTTTTACGTCTGAAAATAGGGCTACAATACGTCGGCAAACATCTGCCCATTCATTTGAATGGGTTTGCCGACGTACTGTGCAGACGACCTGTTATTTACGCGTCATCGTTTGACAGCTGTCAAACGACGACGCGTTAAAAGTACAGCCTCGTCCAAAGAAGTGCAGGACACTTCTTTGGACGTTTTTGGAGCTGTTTTCTCATAGACTCCAATGAAAACAGCTCCAAAAACGGCCGTAAAAAACGCCGCGAAAACAGCGCAAAAAACGCCGCGAAAAAAGCGAGTTGCTCAAAAAACGTCTGAAAATCAGGGGCTGTTTTCCCTTGAAAAGAGCTCTGTATTTTCAGACGTTTTTGGTCAATACGTGTGCACATACCCTTGGGGTATGTTCACACGAGGGCGTCCGTAACGGATGAAATTACGGGGATGTTTCAGCCTGAAAACATCCCCGTAATTTCAGCCGTAACGGCATGTGCAGGCGCTTGAACGCCGCGTCAATTACGGACGTAATTGGCGCTGCTATTCATTGGAGTCAATGAATAACGGCTCCAATTATGGCCAAAGAAGTGACAGGTCACTTCTTTGACGCGGGCGTCTATTTACGCGCCGTCTTTTGACAGCGGCGCGTAAATTACGCCGCGTGTGAACAGACAAACGTCTGCCCATTGCTTTCAATGGGCAGATGTTTGTCAGCGCTATTGAGGCGCTATTTTCGGACGTAATTCGGGGCAAAAACGCCCAAATTACGTCCGTAAAAAGGCCGTGTGAACATACCCTTAGTCTGTTCTCCAATCTAGCAATGTTAGGGTATGTTCACACGCTTAACAAAAAACGTCTGACAATATGGAGCTGTTTTCAGAGAAAACAGTCTCTGATTTTCAGGCGTTTTTGAAGCTGAGGGTATGTTCACACGGTCCATTTTCTGCCGAAAATCGGAAGCAGAACGCCTCCAAACATCTGCCCATTGATTGCAATGGGAAAAACGGCGTTCCGACGGGCCATTTTTTCGGGCGGCCATTTTGAAAACCGGCCTCGTAAAAAAACGGGCAGAAAAAAGAAGTGCAGGTCACTTCTTGGGACGTTTTTGGAGCCGTTTTTCATAGACTCTATTGAAAGCAGCTCCAAAAACTACCATAAAAAATGTAGCGAAAACGCTGTGAAAAACGCGAGTTGCTCAAAAACGTCTGAAAATCACGAGTTGTTTTCGATTGAGTTTTTGAGTTTGTGTGTGAACATACCCAGAAAATGAAGCTTCTTTTAGGGTATGTTCATACGCAGTAGCAAAATACGTCTGAAATTACGGAGCTGTTTTCGCCTGAAAACAGCTCCTGATTTTCAGATGTTTTTTAACAACTCACGTTTTTTTCGGCGTATTTTACGGACATTATTGGAGCTGTTTTTTAATGGAGTCAATGAAAAACTGCTCCAAAAAACGTCCCAAGAAGTGGCATGCACTTCTTTGACGTGGGCGTCTTTTTACGCGCCGTCTTTTGACAGCGACGCGTAAAATTACACCTCGTGGGAACAGAACATCGTAAAACCCATTGAAAGCAATGAGCAGATGTTTGTAGGCGTAATGGAGCCGTTTTTTCTGGCGTAATTCGAGACGTAAAACGCCCGAATTACGCCTGAAAACAGTGCGTGTGAACATACCCTTATATTAAGAACAGAAATTGTAAACGCAGGATTTTAAATTTACATTTTATAAATAAAAAATCTGTTCATTTGTTCTCTGCTTCATCTTTAGGTTGAATAAATACGGCACATAGAGACAATATATAAATATATGTTAATTTTATAGCCACCAGACGCCTGTCTATGTAGCTCACACTCATGTGCCACATTACCAGTTATACAGCGAAAAGCGAAGACATAAACGCAAACTGATGAATGTTCCAATATTGTGTAATGTTACCTTCAGGGCATGTTCACACACAAACTCAAAAACGTCTGACAATACGGGGATGTTTTCAAGGGAAAACAGCTCCTCATTTTCAGACGTTTATTAAGCCACTCGCAATTTTCGCAGCGTTTTTCGCTGCGTTTTTTACGGCCGTTTTTGGTGCTGTTTTCAATAGAGTCTATGAAAAACGGCTCCAAAAACGTCCCAATTCTTTTTCGCGGCCGTTTCTCACGTGGCCGTTTTTCAAAGCGGCCGCGTAAAAAAATGGCCTGTCGGAGCAGAACGCCGTTTTTCCCATTGAAATCAAAGGGCAGATGTTTGGAGGCGTTCTGATTGCGATTTTTCAGCCGTTTTTTGGGCGTTTACAGCCTGAAAAATGGCTGAAAATAAGCCATGTGAACATACCCTCATTGTCATACAGAACACATGCACAGATATTCTACTATGACCCAAATGACTTTCCCACTAAATATTAATTCAATTGTTTTAAGAAAAACTTGCATTGACAGAACAGGAAATTCTCATGTAAGGGTATGTTCACACGCAGTGACTAAAAACGTTTTTGTAGCAACTCGCGCTTTTCACGGCGTATTTTACGGCCGTTATTGGAGCTGAATGAAAAACGCCTCCAAAAACGTCCCAAGAAGTGATATGCACTTCTTTTTCGCGGGCGTATTTTTACGCGCCGTATTTTGACAGCGATGCGTAAAATTAAGGCTCGTGGGAACAGAACATCGTAAAAGCCATTGAAAGCAATAGGCAGATGTTTGTAGGTGTATTAAGGGCGTTTTTTCAGGCGTAATTCGAGGCGTAAAACGCCCAAATTACGCCTGAAAACACTGCGTGTGAACATATCCTAAGGCGAAATTCACACCGACATATGCATTTTGCGCGTGCAAAAACGCAGCGTTTTGCGCGCGTTGCTGTTTCGTGTCATCAGTGAATAGTGTGTGGCTGTGTGATTTTCACGCATATGGCATCGTTATGACACTGTTTTTATGTTTAGAAACAGAAATGAAGGAGGTGCCTTTATTTTTGCCTTCATTTCTTGAACACATGTTGCGCGAATCACGCGCAGCACACGGAAATGCGTCCATGTGCCGCACGTGATTTTCACGCACCCATTGACTTCAATGGGTGCGTGATGCGCAAAAACCTCTCAAGTATAGGACATGTCGTGAGTTTTACGCAGCGGACACACGCTGCGTGAAAATCACGGACTGTCTGAACGGCGGTGTGAAAATCACTGTCTGAATAGGTCCGTGTGAAAATCACGCGCGTATCATGGACGTGAACTACGCTCGTGTAAATAAGGCCTAAGGGTATGTGCACACGATAATGACAATTACGGCTGAAATTACGGAGCTGTTTTCAGGAGAAAACAGCTCCTGCATTTGAGACGTAATTGCTCGTACTCGCGTTTTGTGAGGCGTCAATTACGGCCGTAATTTGGAGCTGTTCTTCATTGAAGTCAATGAAAAACAGCTCAAATGACGTCCCAAGAAGTGTCCTGCACTTCTTTGACGACGCTGTTATTTTACGCGCCGTCTTTTGACAGCGACGCGTAAAATTACAGGTCGTCGGCACAGTACGTCGGCAAACCCATTGAAATGAATGGGCAGATGTTTGCCAACGTATTTGAGACGTGTTTTCAGGCATAATTCGAGGCGTAAAACGCCTGAAAATAGGTCGTGTGAACTAAGGGAAAAAGGGAAAGGGAAAAAAGGGAAAAAATTCTGCACCGCAGCCTGATTTCCGCACAGTTATTTTCTGCAACGTCCGAACTAACTTTCCTAAAAATGTATAGAAACAAATGTAAAAAACGGCTGCTGTTGAATTCCGCTGTGGACAGTCCATAGTGGAAATCTGCGGCAGTCGTTTTTTTTATTGGTTTATATACCATTCTAGGTAACTTCTAGGTTCAGACGTTGCGGAAAATATCAGTGCGGAATTTAGGCTGCGGTGCAGAATTGTGACTCCGCAGCATGCACAATCTGTTCTCTTACCCAGAACTCCCTGCTTCTTCCTCCAGTCCGGCCTCCCGGGATGACGTTTCAGCCCATGTGACCGCTGCAGCCAATCACAGGCTGCAGCGGTCACATGGACTGCAGAGTCATCCAGGGAGGTCGGGCTGGATGTCGAAAGAGGGACGCGTCACCAAGACAACGGCCGGGTAAGTGAGAATTTCTTTTACTTTTAATTCGGAAAGGGCTGCCCCTTCTCTCTATCCTGCACTGATAGAGAGAAGGGGCTGCCGATTAATGCAGTGCAATTTTGCAGCGAAAACGTGCCCGTAAATACGGGTGGAATACTGGTGACACCGGACCCGTATTTACGGGCACGGTTCCGTAAATACTGGTGCAATACGGGTCGAATACATGTGACCAAGGACCCGTATTTACACCAGTATTTACGGGAGGGAAAAAATACGTTCGTATGCATGAGGCCTTAGGGCAGGTTCAGATGTGGCGGAATTGCTGTGGAATTCTCCAGCGGACGTTTTTTACATTTGTTTCAATAAATTTTTAGGCAAGTTTGTTCAGACGTTGCGGAAAACTCCGCTGCGGACCATAGGCTGCGGTGTGGAGTTTTCCCTCCGCAGCATGCACTGTCTGTTGCGGAGAAGCAGAATTTCACTGCGGATTTCAGCCTTTGCAATGCAAAAACTGAAATCTGTGGCAAGTCCGCTGTGTTTTCTGCAACGTCTGAATTACCTGTCAAATATGCAAATGATGGTGCAGATTCGTTGTGTAATTGCCCCAAATCTACACCAACATTTGCAGCGGAAAAACTCTGCCACGTCTGAACGTGCCCTTAATAAGTTTAACACATAGTGTTAAAGAGTGTTCAATCTCTAGTGCTTTCCTTAATAAGAACACCCTACTGTTTTTATGGATCACATCTATATATTTTGAATGGTTTTCTTACCTTTAGAACGGATTCACATGAACGTGAATCGCGTCCGTGCAGGGCGCGTTGTTTTCACGCGCCACGCACAGCCCAATAGAAGTCAATGGGGCAGTACAGACAGTCCGTAAAAAGCGCGACAAGTTCAAGATCTCTGCGTATTTCGCGCATCACGCACCCATTGAAGTCAATGGGTGCGTGAAAATCACGCATGTCACACGGAGGCACCTGCGTGGAACGCGCGTTTTTTCACGCCGGACACGTTGTCTCTATGCTATTGAGTTTGACCTAACTAGTCCAAAACAGCAGAAAAGCAGGAAGTTGTTTAGAGAGCAGGTTTTACAAGAGGACACACCGTACTCCTGCTGCACAATCAAGTTGCAGCCATGCCACGCCATATGGATGTGTCTAAGCTGATCGCTTTAGTTCAGGAGCGCCAGGAAGTATGGAACACCCGTGCGAAGTCATATCATGACCGCACACTGAAGGAGGTGGCATGGGGCCATATTGCCGAGGCGCTGTTCGAGCGGGATTAGGCCAAAAGCAGCTCCCGCGACCGCCAACGCATTGGTGAGTCTATATAAATGTGTGTATAGATATACGTGTAATGTCATCCATATTGACTACTGTGTCCCTGTGGTAACAGTGCCTCTCATGGCCAACGTAAAAGGTTCAGTGGCAGCTTTAGTAGCTGAAAGTAATGTCTGTTCTTGTGTGTAGGTGTCGTCCTGTCGTTTCTATGCAGTGCCTGTGTGCGCAGTAACATCATGTGTGTTGATTGAATGATGTGTTCATTATTATACAGCGGATGATGTAAAGAGACGGTGGCGAAGCACCCGGGACCAGTTCCGGCGTGAATATGGTTCCAGCGGCCGCAGCGGAGAAGGTGGCACCAGGAAGCGCCGCTATATCTACTATGACCAGCTGCTGTTCTTGCGGGAAATAATGGACATGCGACCGTAAGTAATCGATGTTGGCCCTTTTAGCGAACGTGACCTCGCAAAAATGTCATAAACGTCAAAGATGTTTGGTTTTTGAACAGTAAAATGTGTTCCTCAACTGTTGTCTCCCTTATATTCTAGAACTAGCGACAATCTGGACGAGTCGGAAGAGGAGGCACGGGCCGAGTCGTCCGAGACTTCCGAAGCCGCCGCTCCCCTGGTCACCCTAACCCCGGAACCCAACAGAGAGGAGCCTGCCCCAGTAGCCTCAGTGCCAGAAGCAGCCCCACCTGAGGAAGTGGCACCTACGCATGCAGCACCCCGCCGCAGACGCACAGTGAACCGGCCCGCAGGTGCACAGGTGGACGCGCGTGTTCTCGAGTACTTGTGGCGTGAAGCAGATGAGGACAACTGCGATTTCTTTTGTCGCAGCATGGCCCCTTTAATGCGACGGGTACCGGAGCATAGGCTGGGGCGACTACAGGCAAACATCCTGTCGCTCATCGACAGTGCTACACCCCCGCTTAGTCCAGGGCGGTGCTTCAGTGCTATAGAGCAGTGGCGTACTGTCGCTGTTCCCTCCATGGGGGTCCATTTGCCAGGGCCCCCCCCAACCTGCCCCTGGCATATCGCATATGCTGCAATATGGTCCAGGGCCAAGACACCTCTCCCCTGGGCCGATGACTGGCCCTGTCCGTCACTTCCCTCCCTACTCCCTACCTGCCCCAAGCTTTCATCCTCCCATCCATCCTCACGGCTACCAGCCACAGTATCAGCAACACTATGCTGCTCAGGAACATCCTCATCAGGCCCGGGGACAGCATAGTGCTGCTGATATGTCCGCCTACACCTCGCCGCCACATGCATATCATAATCTGTAGGTGCGCATGGGCAAGGCCGTGTAATAAGGAAAATGTCAGAAACCCATGACCGGCTTGTCATCGTTACTGGTTTTTCTGTTAAAAGCATCATGTTGGTGAATAAGTGTGTTTGGGTATGTAATCCCAGTATGTTGTTTTTTTAATGTCGTTTATGTGACAATAACATAAACTCAGAAGTAAGTTCGTTCACTTCCGTGTGGACAATCCTTCTTTTACATATCTCACCGATTTGTATAGCCTCTAGCGCTATGAGGTGCCATGTCGTAAGAGGTTTGGACGGTACGAAATTTCTACATCACATCGTTGAGGTCTTAGTTGATCGGTAGGGGTTTGGAATTCCCGGAACTGAGGTATTATATTATTTGGTTGCCCACACCTAGCTTGGCTCAGGAATAAAGGTCCGCTGACATAGGCCAGGAAATCCTTGGTCTACACAAGAGAATGTTATGTCAAGGAATTGGTGGCCACAAAAAAGGGAAGTCCAAACCCCTGCCGAGGTTTAAGCTCGCAACCCACGTCAAGGGGCCTCAAGTTTTGCGAGTCCCTAACCCTAACCCCCCCCCCCCCAAAAAAAAAAAAGGACTAGAGGGAGAAACAGCCGTTCTCGGAAAGAATTCTAACTTCACCACACCTCAAATGGCTACGTTCTGCGAGGGTACAGCTCCAGCCGGGCTGTCAAAATACTCTGCAAATAGCTGACACACTCGCAGGCCAGATGTAGGTGGCCGCCCTGGCTGACCAGGCTGGCCGATGCTAGTGGTGGGTGCAGTTGGTAACATATATTCCCCATCATGAGTGGCATCATGGATGCGGGTAAAGTTGTGCAGCACAAAACACGCTTTGATCACAGATGTCACATTGGCCGGCGACATTTGCATTGCTGTCATCAGGACCCTCCACTTGTTTGACATGATGCCAAAGGCGCATTCCACAACTTTCCGTGCTCTGCCTAGCCGGTTATTGAAAAGGCGCCTACAGTTATCCAAGCCCCTCCGCGCATATGGACGCATTACTTGTCTGCTGAGGGCAAAACCCTCATCTGCAACCATAACATAAGGAAGGGGTGGACCGCTGGTGCCAGGGAGGATGTTAGGTTCGGGAACATCAAGTTGGTTAGACATTAGACGCTGGGCCATTCTGGACGAGCGAAATATGCGGGCATCCGCAGAGCTTCCATAGGACCCGATGTCGACGATGGTAAAGCAGAAATTAAGGTCCGCCAAGGCCAGCAAGACTATGGAAAAAAACTGTTTGTAGTTGAAGTATCGCGACTCAGAGTGGGGGGGGTTTCTGGACACGAATCTGCTTCCCATCGAGTGCACCAATACAGTGTGGAAATTGGGTGTCGGTTTCAAACTGCTGGGCTATTCGAAGTCAGTTTTGGGCCGTTGGCTGAGGCATCACGCTGCTCTTCAATCTCAGCCACAGGACCACACAGGTTGCTGGGACAATGCCGGAAATAGTGGACACCCCAACAAGGAACTCGAAAAGAAGGGAATGGTAGCTATTGCCTGTTGCCAAAAATCTACATGAAATCAGGAACACAAACTACAAAGCCAACATGTTAGGTAGGACATGAAGCACATAAACCAATGTGTAACCTGGATGAAGAAACAGCACATACCGCAAGGTGACAAGGAGACGCTCCTCTGGGGAAATACAGCGCCGCATGTTGGTGTCCTGATAGGTTATTCCTGGGCGAACCAGCTCAAGCAGCGTATCAAAGGCGGGCACAGACAGGCGGCAAAAGGAGCGAAATTTTTGCGCGCGCAAAAACGTCACGTTCGTCTGAATAAGCCCTAACTGCAAAACAACTCTCTAGAATCACTCTGTCTGAATCGCCCTAGAACATGCACAGCACTTGATACGTGATCATAGTAAAAAATCGAATTTCAGTGTAACAAGAAAAATAACAAAGATTGATATACAACTATCTCTACAATACTATCAGTGGGACTTATGTATAATAAGATGTATTCAATTTTTCACCTACTATACATATGCACTTTTGTATATCGACCTAACAATTATTTTGGTATAGAAAAACAAGATTATCATCTATTGAGACCAACTTTTACTAACAAGTATACAAATGTACATTTTAGGTTGTAGTAAAGTGAGGCAGATAAAATAATGTGTTGTCATTATTGTTCTTTTGTTTTATAACAGATCAGTAAAAATGCTCTGACTTTATAAAATCCTTAATATTGATATTTGGTTCCAGCGTTTGGATTGTGACTGCTGACAATCTCTATTGTTTGTCTCACATTCACCATTATCACTACAATTCTAATTGGGCTTTTTTTTATTAGGATCAAATAAGAAAAAATGAAAACCAATTTCTTCTGTCTGTGGGAAAGGATGTACACAAATAGATCTTTCCCATGATATCATTTTTCCCATGGAAAATCACTTGTTTTGTGGAAAATATTGTGCATTTACAGTACATTGGCCCACATGAATTTTTCTTAGCTGATAGTAAACGACTGTATATACAATGAGTCTTCTATGTTTTATCCGATCATCTCAGTACCTAAGCTAACAACCGTTTATAATTGTAAAACAGTTCTTTTCGTCAATTATATTCATTGTATCTATGCCCAGCATTCATTTTCATTAATACCACCACTGGGGCTTTTTTTTTGACAAGTAGTGCAAAACAATTTATGCAAATACAGCCAATCAGAATCCAGTTGCCATTTTTCTAGGGATGCTATAGGGACTCTATAGGTAACATGTCCACCAATTGCCTACTGTAGTTTGCCAAAAATAGGCCTGAATTGTATAATGTGTCCATTTGAGCCGGACCTTATACAGGTAATGTAAGTCTTTAGGCCTTGAAAAATTGTAGTTAAAATAATAACATATACTAAGAGAACTTTAAATCGAAGAAAGTTCTAAGGCTGGATTCACACGAGCACATTACGTCCGTAATTGACGGACGTATTTCGGCCGCAAGTCCCGGACCGACCACACTGCAGGGAGCCGGGCTCCTAGCATCATACTTATGTACGATGCTAGGAGTCCCTGCCTCTCCGTGGAACTACTGTCCCGTACTGAAAACATGATTACAGTACGGGACAGTTGTCCGGCAGCGAGGCAGGGACTCCTAGCATCGTACATAACTATGATTCTAGGAGCCCGGCTCCCTGCAGTGTGTTCGGTCCGGGACTTGCGGCCGAAATACGGATGTAACATGCTCGTGTGAACCCAGCCTTAGAACTTACTTCAATTTAAAGTTCTCTCAGTATATGTTATTATTTTAACTACAATTTTTCAAGGCCTAAACTACATATATAAATCACAGCGTGGCTATAAAAATTGTACAAATATTTTGTTATGTTTTCATTATAAGCAAAAATATGCATTTGTTTAAAGTATTATATGTAAAAGAATCAAGAAATGTATTTAAATTATAGGCAAGCTAGGCACATGCCAAAGGCAGCATTATACACGAGGCAGCAAATATACAATGAGGGTATGTTCACACGCTTAAAACAAAGTCTGAAAATACGGAGCTGTTTTCAAGGGAAAACAGCTCCTGATTTTCAGCCGTTTTTTAATCAAACTCGCGTTTTTCGCAGATTTTCTTAATGCCATTTTTGGAGCTGTTTTTCTATAGAGTCAATAAAAAACGGCTCCAAAAACGGCTCAAGAAGTGACATGCAAAAATAATGGCCCGTCGGAACAGAACGCTGTTTTTCCCATTGAAATCAATGGGCAGATGTTTGGAGGCGTTCTGCTTCCGATTTTTCGCCTGAAAAATGGCCGAAAATAAGGCGTGAGCATACCCCGATTATTACTGTATATATGTGTCCGTTTATTTGTACATCTTTTTCCAGTATTCACTATCTACATTGTTTCCTAGTAAAAGTAAAAATGTTGGGCTTGTAGAAACATGCGAATGTGGTTTATAGGAAACACATAGTGATTTAGTCTAGTTTAGTCTAGTTTAATATTAACCCCTTCCCGCTTTTGGGCGTGACTTCAAAGTGAGTTCCCGCAAACTGTGCGCGCTTCATCTTCAGCGGCTGTCAGCTGTAGTACACAGCTGACATCCCGCTGCAATGGCTGCAATGGCAGTTACCGCCGATCGCAGCTATTTAACCCCTTCAATGCGGCTGTCAAAGGTGTCCGCCGCATTGAAGTGGTTGACAGACATAGGGAGATCCCTCCGTACCCCCCCCCCGGGCCCCACCGGCGATGGATCGCGGTTGGAGATGGTTGCTATGGAAACCAGGAAACCGTTGCTAGGCTTCCTGGTTGCCCAGATACGGTAGCCTATTAGGTCCTGCCCGAGGCAGGACCTAATATGCTAACTGTCAGATGATGAATGAAAGTTACAATACACCACACTACATAAGTAGTGCCGTGTATTGTACCGGGGATCAGAAGACCAGATCTTCAAGTCCCCAGGTCAGTGTAATAAAAAAAGTGAAAAAAGTAAAAAAAAATGTTAAAGAAAAATAAATAAATAAAAGTTTTAACTAATAAAAACAACAATCGCCCTGTTTCCCTGATCAACTCCTTTATAATTAGAATGGAACGGCCTGATCTATAAAAATATCACATTATTTTTACCGCACAGTGAACACCGTAAAAAATTTTAATAAAAAAAAATGACACCATTTTATTTTTTGGTCATCTTGTCTCAAAAATTTTTTAATAAAAAGTGATCAAAAAGTTGCAAGTAACGCAAAATTGTACCAATGGAAACTACAATTCATCACGCATAAAACAAGTCCTCCCGCAGCGATATCAACTAAAAAATAAAAAAGTTATGGCTGTCAGAAAATGGCGATTTTTTTTTAGAAAAGAGTATTTTTATTGTGGGAACGTAGTGAAACGTAAAAAAACAATATAAATTTGGTGTCGCTGTAATCGTATCGACCCGCAGAATAAAGTTGTTTATACTGCACGGTGAACACTGTCAAAAAAAACAAACAAAAAAACGTGCTAGAATGGCTGTTTTTTGGTTTCCTCATCTCCCAAGAAATGGAATAAATAGTCATAAAACAAATCGCATGTACCCCAAAATGGAACCAATAAAAATTACAGCTCGTTCCACAAAAAACAAGCCCTCACACAGCTCCGTCAACAGAAAAATAACACGTTATGACTCTCAAAACGCAATGATGCAAAATGATGCTAAATGACAGCCCAGACTAATTTTTTAGGTCCAGTAGAATTTCACTAAATACCCCACATCATCATTTGCTGGACCCCACAGGTGGACCCTGTAGATGCAGCAGAGATGAGGAAACTTTAGGGCCTTGTGCTGCTTATAGGGCTAGTGAAGAAGTCAAAGATTAGGCAATACTGGAGCGCAGATATTTTGTATAATACCCCAAAAACCCGGCCTGTTCATAAAGAATTGGTTCAAAGCGTACCACACCAATCCATGGATTATTCATTCACCCCATTATTACATCATCCTATTATGTATGACCTGTTGCACTCCGCCCAGCTTACATATACCCTAATATACTATGCACAGCTTACATATACCTTGATGTACTCCGCACAGCTTACATATACCCTGATGTACTCCTCACAGCTTACATATACCCTGATGTACTCCGCCCAGCTTACATATACCCTGATGTACTCCGCCCAGTTTACATATACCCTGATGTACTCCGCCCAGCTTACATATACCCTGATGTACTCCGCCCAGCTTACATATACCCTGATGTACTCCGCCCAGCTCACATATGCCCCCACATTATAAGCTAAAATACCACTAAAACACCAAGCAAAATCTGCGCTTCAAAAGCCAAATGGTGGTCCAACTGAGCCTGGCAGTGTGCCCAAACAGCAATTTATGACCACATATGGGGTATTACTGTATTCTGGAGAACCCGCTTAACAATTTATGGGATGTGTGTCTACGGTGGTATGGTACAAGCTGGGCACAACACATTGGGCACTGAAATGGCACATCTGTGGAAAACGTCAATTTTCAATCTGCAACATCTATTGTTTACTCATTTTTGCAAAACACTTGTGCGGTAAAAATGCTCACTACACCCCTAGATAAATTCTTTGAGGGATCTAGTTTCCAAAATGGGGTAATTTTTCAGGGGTACCACTGTACTGATACTATAGCTCAATGCAAAAAACGAATCTTGTAAAATCTCCACTCCAAATACTAAATGGCGCTCCTTCCCTTTAGAGCCTTGCTGTGTGTCCAAATAGCAGTTTATGACCACGTGTGGGGTATTTCCCTACTCTGAAGAAGTTGCTTTACAAATGTTACTGTGCTTTTTCTCCTTTATTTGTTGAGAAAATGAAAAATTTTGAACTAATGCTACGTCTTATTGGAAAATAATGTAATTTTTCATTTTCACTGCCCATTTCTAATAAAATCTATGAGACACCTGTGGGGTCAAAATGCTCACTACCACCTATATGAATTCCTCAATGGGTGTAGTTTGCCAAATGGAGTCACTTTTGGGTCGTTTCCACTGTACTGGTACCTAAGGGGCTTTGCAAAGGCGACATGGTGCAGAAAAACCAATCCAGCAAAATCTGCTTTCCAAAAGCCAAATGGCGCTCCTTCCCTTCTGAGCCCTGATGTGTATTCATACAGTTGTTTATTACCACATATGGGGTATTTCCGTACTCTGGAGAAGATGCTTTACAAATGTTATGGTGCTTTTTCTCCTTTATTTGATGAGAAAATGAAACATTTTGACCTAAAGCTAGGTCTTAGTGGAAAAAAATTAAATTTTTCATGTTTACTGCGCAATTCTAATGAAATCTATGAAACACCTGGGGGGGGGGGGAGTCAAAATGCTCACTACACCCCTAGTTGAATTCCTCTAGGGGTGTAGTTTCCCAAATGGAGTCACTTTTGGGGGGTTTCCACTGTACTGGTACCTTAGGAGCTTTACAAATGCAACATGGTGCCGAGAAATCAAACCAGCAAAATCTGTACACCAAAAGCTAAATGGCGTGCCTTCTCTTCCGAGTCCTGCCGCTTGCCCAAACAGCAGTTTATGACCACATGTTGGGTATTTCTGTACTCTGGAGAAGTTGCTTTACGAATGTTGGGGTGCTTGTCCTCATTTATTTGTTAAAAAAATTAAAATTTCTGAGGTAAAGCTACATCTTATTGGAAAATAATGTAATTTTTCATTTTCACTGCCCAATTCTAATGAAATCTATGAAATACCTGTGTGGTCAAAATACTCACTACACCCCTAGATGAATTCCTCTAGGGGTGTAGTTTCCCAAATGGAGTCACTTTTGGGGGGTTTCCTTTGTTTTTGCACCACAAGACCTCTTCTAATATAATTTAAGAAAAGGAAGGCCGAAAAATCCACTAGGTGCTCCTTTGCTTCTGGGGCTTTTGTTTCAGGCAGACTAGGGCCACATGTGGGATATTTCTAAAAACTGCATAATCAGGGCAATAAATATTCAGTGGTGTTTCTCTGGTAAAAAAACCTTCGATATTACAGGAAAAATTGATTAAAATGGAATTTCTGCAAAAAAAATGAAATTTGCAAATTTCCCTTCCACTTTGCTTTAATTCCTGTGAAACGCATAAAGGGTTAAGAAACTTTCTAAATGCTGTTTTGAATACTTTAAGGGGTGCAGTTTTTAAAATGGAATGATTTGTGGGGGTTCCTAATATATAAGGCCCTCAAAGCTACTTCAGATCTGAACTGTTCCCTAAAAAAATAGGCTTTTGAAATTTTCTTGAAAATATGGGAAATTGCTGCTAAACATATAAGCCTTGTAACATCCTAGAAAAAAAAAAGCATGTTCAAAAAATGATGCAAACATAAAGTAGACATATGGGAAATGTTAACTAGTAACTATTTTGTGTGGTATATCTATCTGTCTTACAAGCAGATACATTTGAATTTAAAAAAATGCTAATTTTTGCAAATTTTCTCTAAATATTGGTGTTTTTCACAAAAGATATTGAATTTATCGACCAAATTTTTTCACTGACATAAGTACAATATGTCACGAGAAAAGAATCTCAGAATCGCTTGGATAGGTAAAAGCATTCTAGAGTTATTACCACATAAAGTGACACATGTCAGATTTAAAAAATGAGGCTGTGTCATTTGGTCCAAAAGTGGCTGCGTCCTTAAGGGGTTAAGGTTAGGGCAACACACAGACTTCTGTCATCATGGACATACATTGACTTTTTCATAGCTTTGCAATATTGATAGCAACTGTTTTGCGGCACTTCTCTGTGCACAGCAGCCATCCAGTACTTTCATTTTAAATTGGCTTTATAAATTGACAACTGTACTCTCATTGCTTCAGTTGACGCCTTCACTTTATTTTGTTTTAAATTAGGATCTCGGCATGCAGAAGCCATATCTTTAATGCCAGGGACGGGATCAGATCCTTTGGGATAGGCTTTCCTGATCTCACAGGATGGAATCCGATCCTGTCCTTGGCACTAAGTATACAGCTCATAGAGAGCCCTATGGACATGTCCACATAGCCTAAGCCTATCTCTTCGATTCTTGATGCAAAGGTGGCCATAGATATGCGCTGTTATGACTGGTGCTCATTCAGGGTCGGACTGGCCCACCAGAGGATTCTCTGGTGGGCCCAGGCTCTAACAACATAATGGGCCTCAAAGGTCCAACAGAAGAAAATCCTATATGGAGCCAATCACTTGCCATAAGGATCTATTTTATTATGGGATGATTCACAAATTACCTGAGACCTTATTGATGATATATTCTATGTGTACAATGATAACAAAAGGAATATGTTGAAATAAAAAAGTGGACATGTACATGTTCTATATAGATGGAGGGTAGGCCCTCAGTCCGGGAACCCCAGTTCAATGCTATGCTCATTGATGTTTGTTTGTTTTTGGTCACTTTATATTGCATCTACACTGCTTGTTAATGAATGGTAAAGGCACATATGGATCATCATACATTAAAGGCAGACATTAGAAAACCAAACAGTAAATCTTAAAGTCTTCTTAATGTATCAGAATATTATCCTATTGTAACTTAGTCTCAAAGGCCATAGATATCTTCTTGTAAGTGTGGACCAAATATGTCTCCTTTGGGCTGACAGTTACAATAATTTCTCAGCACTGCCTTGTCATGTTCAGAAATGTATAAGGTGAGACAAAATCCATACAAGGTACACAATATATGTGTGTTTTAATACCTGTTTGCTAAAATTCTAGAGAACAGAAAATCTTTTTATTTTGTTGATGAAACATGTTATGGTAATTCCTTCTCACTTTGTAGCTTCCTGGAAAAATATTAAGTAATCAATATGTGTGAAAGCAGCAATGTCAGAGACATACTAATTCTTAATTTAGTGTTTAAAGGACAAATGCCATATCACAACTTATTGACTGGCTTTTCAATGACAATATACACTATATGGACAAAAGTATTGGGATACCTACACATTACACCTACAGGAGCTTTTATGGTATCCCTTTCCTTAGGCATTAATACAGAGTTGGTCCCCCCTTTGTATTTAAAACAGTTTCCACTTTTCTAGGAAGGCTTTCTACAAGATTTTGTGTCTGCAAGAATCTTTGCCTATTCATCCAGAAGAGCATTTGTGAGGTCAGACACTGATGTTGGATGGAGAACCTGGCTTGCAATCTTCATTCTAGTTCATCCCAAAGGTGTTCGTTGGGGTTGAGATCAGGGCTCTGTGCGGGCCAGTCATGTTCTTCCACACCAAACTCACCCAACCATGCCTTTATGGTCCTTGCTTTGAGGCACAGTCATTCTGAAACAGAAAAGGGCCTTTCCCGAACTGTTTCTACAAACTTGGAAGAATATTATTCTCCAAAATGTCTTGGTATGCTGAAGAATTAGGATTTCCCTTCACTGGAACTAAGGGACCTAGGCAAACCCCTGAAGAACAACCCCATAACATTATCCCTCCTCACCAAACTTTACAGTTGGCACAATGCAGTCAGGCAAGTAATGTTCTCCTGGCATTCGCCAAACCCAGACTTGTTCATCAGACTGCCAGATAGAGAAGCGTGATTTGTCACTCCACAGAACAGTTTCCACTGCTCCAGAGTCCAGTGGTGGCGTGCTTTACACCACCCCATCCGACGCTTGGCATTGTGCTTGATGATGTAAGGCTTGCATGAATCTGCTCGGCCATGGAAACCCATGCCATGAAGCTCCTGGTGCAGTTCTTGTGCTGATGTTAATGCCAAAGGTGGTTTGGAACTCTGAAGTTTTTTAGGCAGCAGAGCGTTGGTGACTTTTATGTACTATGTGCCCCAGCACTTGGCGACTCCGCTCTGTAACTTTACGTGGTCTGCCACTTCATGGCTGAGTTGCTGCGGTTCCTAAACACTTTCACTTTGCAATAATATCACTCACAGTTGATCATGGAATATATAGGAGGGAAGTAGTTTCATGAATGGACTTGTTTCATCGGTGGCATCATATTACGGTACCACACTAGAATTCAGTGATCTCGTTAGAACATTCTTTTACAAAAGTTTGTAAAGGCGACTGCATGGTCAGGTGCTGTATTTTATACACCTGTGGCAATGGGACTAAATTAAACACCTGAATTCAATGATTAACCCCTTAATGACCAGCCTATTTTAGACCTTAATGACCAAGCCATTTTTTACGTTTTTCCATCGTCTCATTCAAAGAGCTATAACTTTTTTATTTTTGCGTAGACATAGCTGTATAAGGTCTTGTTTTTTGCGGGAAAAGTTGTAGTTTTTAATAGCACCATTTTGGGGTACATAGATTTTATTGATTAACTTTTATTTACTTTTTTTGGGGGGGAATAGAAAAAAACTGCAATTTCGGCACACTTTTTTGCGCCCTAAATTTTCGCCTTTTTTCGTGTGGTATAAATAACACAATAACTTTATTCAGCGGGTTGTTGCGATTGCAACGATACCAAATTTATATAGATTTTGTATGTTTTACTACTTTTACACAGTGAAAACACTTTTTTAAAAATTATTTGTTTTTGCGTCTTTATATTTGAAGAGCCATAACTTTTTTATTTTTCGCCGATGCAGTTGTATGAGGACTTTTTTTTGCGGGACGACTCGTAGTTTTTATCGGTCCCATTTTGGAGTAGATGCGACTTTTTGATCACATTTTTTTTTTTAGCTGGATTCAAAGAAAACAGCAATTTTTGCGTGCGGGTTAACTTATGTAATAACTTTATAGTCAGGGTTGTTACGGGCGTGGCGATACCAAATATGTGTAACTTTTTAACTTTATTTTGTTTTTTAATAATAAAGCAGTTTGTAAGGCGAAAAAGTGCGTTTTTCAGGTTTTTTTTTTCACTTTTTATTAAAACTTTTTTTAAACTTTTTTAGTAGTCCCACTAGGGGACTTCAATATGCGATGTTACGATCGCATTTATAATACACTGCAATACTTCTGTATTGCAGTGTATTATGCCTGTCCGTGTAAAACGTACAGGCATCTGCTAGGTCAATGCACAGGCATGACCTAGCAGGCATTTACTACAGGCAGACCTGGGGGCTTTAATAGGCCTCCAGCTGCCATCGGAGACACAGACACTCGGCGATCTTATCGCCGGGTGTCAGTGGGATGAGAGGGAGCTCCCTCCCTCTCTCCAAAACAACTCAACTCGCTATTGAGCGCCGCATCTGAGGGGTTAAACGGGTGAGATCAATACTAATATCGATCTCTTCGAGCAGGTATGCCCCCAGCTACTTCTGGTAGCTGAGAGCAGGGAGATTTAACGGCTCCCTGCTCTGTTTATTTATTCTGATACAGCGCTGTAAAAAGGCTATTGCATCAGAATAAAGCCCATTAGTGGCCGCCGTAAAAACACTATGGGGCGGTCACCAACGGGTTAAGAGGTGTGTCCAAATACTTTTGTCCATATAGTGTATATTAAGTGTGATTTTCAAACATCATATACCCCAAATGCTTAATAGAAGATGTTTGAAAATATCTGACAATATTAATAGAAGACACATTAGTATTAGCAAAACCATTTAAGGCCCCATTCACTTGTTCCAGATCTTACGCAGATTTCTGTGCAAACGCACCAAAATGCACAAGAAATTCGCCTTCCATTGTCTCTGTGCAGATGTGGCAGAAATCCCTAGAGGTACTTTGGCTAAAATACCCAGTAAAGTCTTATTAAGCAAACTGTCCTCTGCTGCCGGCAGAAGCAACCACACAGTGGATACCCATGCTGGTTGTTGTAGGTTCACAAAAGCTGGAGAATTATAGATTGGACCTATTTTATCAGTCTATATCCTGCATCCCATAGCAGTATTACAGGCTACCATAAACTATAGTCTTCAGTTTGCTGGAGGTTAGTGGATTCACTGTGTCTGCCCTGCTCTATGTTTATTGCAGCAGGAGCAGTTTGACCAATAGTAACATTTTATATAGGGCATGTACAGAAAAATTCCGCTCCCGATTTTGCCATCGATCCGAGACATATTGGGCATGCTGCTGAGCAACTTCAGCATCACTTAAAATCTGTGCTGATTTTTATTTACTGTGTGTAAATAAAAGTTTTGTAAAACCCCATTTCCTTTCAATTGTCCCAGATTTTTTGGTGTGTAAACCACATCGTTGTAGCATGTCCTTAGGTACCAGCATTGTGAGTCAAAGTACCTCCAGACCCGAGGTATCGGTAAGGTATACATAAAAGATGCTCCAGTGAAATGACTGGAACTTTAATGCTGTCTCTTCCAGATACATTAATGCTGCAGTGTGGCCCGTATAGGAAGGACCCATGTTAGATCCCTGTTGCCCCACCAAGGACAAGTGTTAATATGCCAATCTGGATGTGCTGGTAATGTGTTGTCTACTGGTTTAGTGATTTACAGTAGCTTTAATAATAAAGTATCGTACAACTGTACCGTAGAATAAAATATTAGATTAAGGCATATATACTTTTCACAAATATCCTATGTGGGTTATCTTGCACGTAAAGCCTTGAAGTGTAGACAAGCATTTGACAAAGGTAAATTCACTCACTGAAATGCACTTTAAAGTGACCCTCCTGTTTTAAATGTAACGTTAGCTAGGTAATATACGTAATATTGTACCTAGTGCCCTCCTTTTTACTTATTGTGTCCGGAAATAGGTTGTTTGGCAGCACAATAAGTGAAAAGGAGGGCACTAGGTAGATTTACTACTCATTCCCCAGCTAATGTTACATTTTTATGTAAAATTGAAGGGTCACCTTAGGTAAAATTTTACTTATAGAAGGTCATATCCAGTAGTTCTTAGTAAGCTTTCATCAGACCTCAGCTAAAAATGACAACACACAAGGGACCTTCACCATATCAAAAGCTATCTAAAAAAACAACAACACGTAGCGATGAATACATAAGATTGTAGGCACCTCACTGTTCTGTACTGTAACTTGTGCATTTAAATGGTTCCTCGTGTGTGTGGTTTTAGGTGTTACATGGCAGTATATATAATGACTGCACTGGTCACACATTTGTACACACAGTTGTACATCATATTAATACCTATATTGTCTTAGTATACACAGTGCAAGAATACAATGTTTTCACAGCACACCATGTCTTGCCTTCCACACGTTCATTCTTTAATAGTAAATTTAGATATAAAGCACGGTAGACACACTGCATAACAATGACTTGAAAAGAACAACATCTATAAACATTCTAGAGATATTAATAGCATCAAATAAGACTGAGTGGATGGGATGCCAAGTTCAATGCTACAATATGTACAATGAAAGAATAGTGGAAGTAAAAGCAGAGGTAGAAAATCACACAATTTAAGTACCTGAAAGTAAAACATGCAACAACTACATCTGAAAAATACTTTCAGTCGTGTAAAAATATATTGGACGTGTTTTAAGCTGCAGCAATAGTGTTCATAGGCTGTGGGCATTACATCTATGACCGGATATACAGTATACAATCAGAATTATCTTCCCACTTAGACCAAAAAATATACTGGTTTTAGAAAGTCTACAATACAGGGAACAACAAACCATCTTAACCTCAACTGAAATGTATTGTTTCACTTATATCATTAATAGATTTTATATTACAAACCTGAGGGTAGCATTCTTTGTATCAATAATTACTATTTATTTTCTATTACATTTTATATCAAATCTACATATGAAAACTCCTCTCACAGAAGAACAGGAATTCTTAAGAGGCAACAGTGTCTAATCTAATAATGGTGTGGGCATAGTCATTGTTTCCACTACTCTACATATTTTGCTATTAACAGTATCCCTTAAATAGAATAGGGTCAAGTGGTTAATAATGTAATAACGCAAACCATTATATGTTCTTTTTATTTTACTCTAAACTATTTGGCACGCATGGCTCCATTCCATCTTATTCATGATTTGTCATTTTGTCTATTACCGTGTGTTTCACGGCAAGATTGACCATTCAGGCATTAGGGTAGTTCTTTGCAGTCCATGGCCCCTTAGCAAGTTACGGCACTACTTACATTTATGTGTAAGGCCTACAAAAAATGTGTGTCATGACTATAAGTGGGTAGAAGGAGGCCCATGTCCTGTAGTGCTTGGAGACCAGGTTACTTATCTGATTTGTCTTAATCCTTTGTAGATCTATTTCAATATCTGTGTTTTTATGCAGCTCCTATTATTAATGCTTTCTATTACTACTTGTAGGTTCTTTGGAAACAACATCCTATCTGGCAAACACTTGTAATCCCCAAGGCTAGAAACTATTGCTCAAATCATCCCTTTTCCATAAGAACAATGCAAATATGCTTCCATTCAAACCCTATTCATTGTACGATATTATTGTGGACCAAGAGGAGTTTAAGCTCACCATACTTTTGTTTATGTGGCTATGAAAAATTTTAAACACTTCTCATTCCTTTTACTATCCCATTATATATTTTACTAGCTAGTTGTGTCTTTTCCAAAGTTCTCTATATTTTGATTTCAGCTTTCCTGCCTAATTCCCCTACACTTATAACTCTTTGCCTATACTATCCTATTCTATATATTGTTAAACTGCGTCACATCCTCTTATTTTGGTTTTATAATATCAACTCTATTTTGGATCCATCAATCCTTCCTGATTGCCTATCCTTCTCTGAACCTTCTCTACACTTTCCAAAATCATAATAAAAGTTTTCTTTATTTATAAATATATAAATTCTATATAAATAGGAAGAATTCATTAAAGAATTGCCAACTGTAACCATGTAGTTCAACCCTAACTCCAACAAGAAACGTTCTACTTTGTATTGTTTTGGACTATGCTCATAGTAATAAAATAAAAAATAATAGGATAATTTAGGCCAAATATGCTTGAAAAGGAAAAACAGCAAAACATGAAACACTTGTTTACGACTTTTAGTAAGCAGTACACTGTATGAGAGAGAAGAGAAGAATCCCCATACACGGCCTGTGAAGCTGTTGTGTTTTAGGCCCCAGTTGAGGTGGATCACAAACACAATGTGTGACTGTTATTCTGGGTAGTCTAATTCTTCATTGGCAATCAATGCATCAAAGTCCTGTTTATGCTTTCCTTTATTTTTGGATCTGCTGTTTGTCCGGTTGCTGTCCTGTGCCTCCCCTGTCTGCTGATAGTACCCTTTTGTATCTGCACTACCCCAGTCCTGGGTTTTTTCTTCTTCGGGAGGGTAGGAGAAGCCATCGTCCACCGAAAAGGTGTCATCAACATCGTATCTCTGGTATGTGCTCTGGTGGAGAACTTCCTCTCTTGCACTAATTTCCAAGGTGCTGTTCCACATACCATAGCCAAAATATATCAGCAAGCCTATGGAACCACAGACAAAAGATAATATAACACTAGTAATGATAATTGAATTGTAAACATTTTTATTACTTTCAAGCAGATACAATTGTCAAGTAACCGTTTACTCTAATATATCTTTTTTTTTTACGATTCTGCTCTGATTTTCAATGTTATGTGCTTATAATTTAATACTGTGTTTAAAGTTGAACTTTATTTATCTATGTATTTGACTCCCTTTTAATAAATGGAAAAAAGAAAAGAAAATTTAAATGTGTGAGTATAGCAAACAAATGCCGATGAGTATTTCTAATGCCATAGAATTATTCTTACATTATTATTCTTACATTTCAATTTGCCTACCACTCCTCAGAAATGCCCTGACAGCTGTAAAAGATGAACAATAATGCTAGATAAAATAAATTCTTTCACAAGTTATACGCCATTTAAAGGAATAAGTTAGAATTTCTTCCAGAAACAGCACTACTTGCGCCCATGGGCTGTGTCCGGTACAGCAACTCATTCACTTGAATGAAGCTGTTGCAATACCAGACACAACCCATGAACAAGTGTGGCACCCTTAAAACCGCTTAAAGTAGGTTACCATTTTGTAACTATTCCATTCAACGTCATCATGTTTTAGTTAAAGCGACGCTCTGGTCTCAGGACAAAATGATAAATGTGATAGGGTGTAATGAGTAATATTACCTGGTGCCCTCCCGTTGCCCCCCTACGCTGTGGAATTGCCATTTTAGGGTCTCTGTGTTGTCTCGAAATGGCGACAGCGCTTCACAGACTGATTCTAGGACAGTCCCTCTGTTCACGTGCAGCTCTGGCCAATCCGAGAGCAGTGGAAGCTTTTCAGATTCGTAGTCTAATAAGCGCTGCAGACATTTTAGGTTAGCACAGAGGGGACCCTAAAACAATGGATCCACAGCAGAGGGGCACGACTGGAGGGCATCAGATATTATTACTCCATATGCACCATCATATTTAAAATGTTGTTCCGGGA
This sequence comes from Rhinoderma darwinii, assembly GCF_050947455.1. NCBI lineage: Eukaryota > Metazoa > Chordata > Amphibia > Anura > Rhinodermatidae > Rhinoderma > Rhinoderma darwinii. The sequence goes on from NC_134690.1 coordinate 137,910,949, forward strand.
CCGGAGGGTCGCTTTAATACAGGTAATTTAAAGTCACTCAACACCGAAATGGCTCAAAACTGTTGTCCTAATAAAGGAACCTATTATTGTGAGCACCATGTTCTATCATCAGTCATTAGATGATATCACAAGAGAATACATTTCTTAGGTGTCTGGTTGCAAAACACATCTAAGGCTTCGTTCACATCTGCGTTGGGACTCCATTCATGGGTTCCATCAAACCTTTCAATCAGGGGAACCCATGAACGGGAACCATAGCTTTCCGTTTGCATTACCATTGATTTCAATGGTAATGCTTCCGTTACTAATGGTTTCTGTTTGTCTTCGCTCCGTAAATTTTTCAGTTTTTTTCGTGGAATCAATAGTGTAGTCGACTGCAGTATTGATTCCACGAAAAAAACGGAAACCTTATGAAACAGAGGCAAACAGAGACCCGTTTTGGTTCATGGGTTCCTGTGATGGAACCCATGAACGGAACCCCAATGCAGATGTGAACGAAGCCTTAAATGAACGAGCACTTCTATCCAGATTCCAAACTGTAAAAATACAAGGGTGGATTAACCTGACAAGCCTTCCATGTCCCTTCTCCCTCCTCATGTTTTTTTCTCATTGTGATAAGGAAAATTTGGGTTTAGAGGCACATATGTTTGACTGTTGATGACAACCCAGTATCATTAAATTTGGCCACATCAGGAAGATAATATGTTGATTAAAATGCTAAATTATTTTATCGCTGACAGCTTCATATATTAAATATGCATGATGAGTGTTAGAGAAATCTCTTGATGTGCAGAGAAGCCTCAGGTCTAGCAGTGCCAGATGGTATATGAGCAAAGTTCTGTTCATAGAAATTTAATGAGGCTCTATCTTGTCCGAGTCATGGTGAGCGCTGTCTTACGACAACCCAATTAAAATTGCAACTATCTGCTCTGATGGTCCATGTTAGATGAGTCTTTATAACTAAACGATCTGACGAAAATATTAGTCACTGAAAAAATAATGTATTAATTGCCTTTTTATGTGCGTTACTCTTTTATGTAGTATTATATATGACAAATTCATTATTCACAGCAGCAAGCCAAAGACTTCAGGAGATGAAATGTTTGCAGAACTGCCTATTTAATTGCTCTGTACACCTGTGAACACAGTGGAAGGGATGTAAGGGAAATCTCCATGCCCTTTACAATGTACCCTGTACTCCATGGGGTACGAGGTAAAAAAAAGAAAACAAATTTAAGCTTTTTTTCTTCGCTCAGTGTGAAATTATACACCAATTCAATAGTAACTAGCTATACTTGGTAAAGACTAACATGCAACAATTAAATATTCCCTGTATATATATATTTCAGTAGAAATGCCATCAGCTCCTAAAATCTACAGAAAAGAGGATACACCTGCAACGATCACATAAGTGTTATATAATGTATATTCCAATTTGTAAACCTTTCTATACTCACTGAATAAGCAGGTTCTCTATGACCCCCTATTGGAGGGAAATAAACTCGAAAACCTGAGCGCTATCTGTTTAGACCAGGGGTCTCAAGCACTAGTATCGGCTCTGCTCCGAGACTCTGGAATTCCCTGACATCGCTGTCCACATATGAACAGCGATGTCTGGGGCTTCCCCAGAGCCAGAGTCCCGAGCAGAGCGCTGGTGTCGGCTCTGCTCCGGGACTCTGTGGAATTCCCTGACATCGCTGCCCATATATGGACAGTGTGTCAGGGTCTTGCCCAGAGCGGAGCAGAGCGCTGGTGTCGGCTCTGTTCCTGGACTCTGTGGAATTCCCTGACATCGCTGTCCACATATGAACAGCGATGTCTGGGTCTTCCCCAGAGCCGGAGTCCCGGGCAGAGCGCTAGTACAGGCTCTGCTCCGGGACTCTGTGGAATTCCCTGACATAGCTGCCCATATGTGGACAGTGTGTCAGGGTCTTCCCCATAGCGGAGTCCCGGGCAGAGCGCTAGTATAGGCTCTGCTCCGGAACGCTGCGGAATTCCCTGACATATCTTCCCATATATGGACAGTGTGTCAGGGTCTTCCCCAGAGCGGAGTCCCGGGCAGAGCGCTAGTATCGGCTCTGCTCCGGGAATCTGTGGAATTACCTGACATCGCTGCCCATATATGGACAGTGTGTCAGGGTCTACAGAGGGCACTGTGGCGTTATCTACAAGTGGGTGTGTGACAGTATCTGAAGAGGACACTGGCCTTATCTACAGAGGGCACTGTGGCCTTATCTACAGAGGGCACTGTGGCCTTATCTACAGAGGGCACTGTGGCCTTATCTACAGAGGGCACTGTGGCCTTATTTACAGAGGGCACTGTGGCCTTATCTACAGAGGGCACTGTGGCCTTATCTACAGAGGGCACTGTGGCCTTATCTACAGAGGGCACTGTGGCCTTATCTACAGAGGGCACTGTGGCCTTATCTAGGGGTGTGTTGCATTATCCACAGAGGGCACTGCGGCAGCATCCACAGACGGCACTGCGGCAGCATCCACAGAGGGCACTGCGGCAGCATCCACAGAGGGCACTGCGGCACTATCTAAAAAGGGGCTGCCCAATCTTGACATGTGTGCTAACTGAGCCGCCGGACTGCATTTAGCGACACTTAAACTGGAAAGCTGGATTGTTGAAATAAGCACTTGGAGAAATATTTCAAATTTTAAACCTAGCGGTATTATTATAGTAATGTAGTATTATTATTCTAGTAATATAGTGTTATAGTCGTTCAAATAACTAATTGATTAACAATAATTTTGTATTGTATCAAATTTGAAAGTAATGCGGCCCGTCAACTTCCCATTTTTCCTATATGCGGCCCACTTACCCGTCCGAGTTTGAGACCCCTGGTTTAGACACACATACGTTTTATGCGTAGTGATTACTTCTATTAGAAATACCCAAAGGAATTTTTTTAAGGGTTTTCCAGGAGACATTTTATAAAATATACAGGGTGGGCTATTTATATGGATACACCTAAATAAAATGGGAATGGTTGGTGATATTAACTTCCTGTTTGTGGCACATTAGTATATGGGAGGGGGGAAACTTTTCAAGCTGGGTGTTGACCATGGCGGCCATTTTGAAGTTGGCCATTTTGTATCCAACTTTAGTTTTTTCAATGGGAAGAGGGTCATGTGACACATCAAACTTATCGAGATTTTCACAAGAAAAACAATGGTGTGCTTGGTTTTAACGTTACATTATTCTTTCATGAGTTATTTACAAGTTTCTGACCACTTATAAAATGTGTTCAAAGTGCTGCCCATTGTGTTGGATTGTCAATGCAACCCTCTTCTCCCACTCTTCACACACTGATAGCAACACTGCAGAAGAAATGCTAGCACAAGCTTCCAGTATCCGTAGTTTCAGTTGCTGCACATCTCGTATCTTCACAGCATAGACAATTGCCTTCAGATGACCCCAAAGATAAAAGTCTAAGGGGGTCAGATCGGGAGGCATTTCTTCTGCGGTGTTGCTATCAGTGTGTGAAGAGTGGGAGAAGAGGGTTGCATTGACAATCCAACACAATGGGCAGCACTTTGAACATATTTTATAAGTGGTCAGAAAGTTGTAAATAACTCATGAAAGAATAAAGTAACGTTAAAACCAAGCACACCATTGTTTTTCTTGTGAAATTCTCGATAAGTTTGATGTGTCACATGACCCTCTTCCCATTGAAAAAACTAAAGTTGGATACAAAATGGCTGACTTCAAAATGGCCGCCATGGTCAACACCCAGCTTGAAAAGTTTCCCCCCTCCCATATACTAATGTGCCAAAAACAGGAAGTTAATATCACCAACCATTCCCATTTTATTTAGGTGTATCCATAGAAATATACAGGCCCACCCTGTATATTTTTAACTTCCGCACACTTCACAGGCGAGCTAGACCAGAGCAGGTGATAAGGAGAAATCCGCCGGAAGAAGCTGAACGGGCAAAATCCTGGGTCGGGCGAAACTACTTGGCGTGCTGCATGTTTGGTGTTTTAATGTTTAATACGCCTTTACTTCTTTTATACTTTGTGAGCACTAAAAGAATTGTGTGCTGTGAAGTCAAGTTTTGCGGTGTTGCACTATTTTCATCTATATCTTCAAGGTGTTCTTGTTTGACACTTGGAATTACCTGGGAGCCAGCATTTGGAGAACAGTGCATTGGAGAACCATAAGGTCCAGGAGAACAAAGTGCAACACTGGGACTAATTGTCTATCGCTTATGTGCTGGGGGAAGTGGTATCCTCTGAAGATTCTGGGACCGTAGCTAAGTACCGTTTGAGCGGTGATATTTATTTTATTTTATGAAATACTCTGCTGTCATATTTTAAATTGGACAGTTCTGAAATAGTGATTCAATGATTACTATGGGAATCCCACTTTTAAGTCACCGGCAGCCTTCTAAATTACGGGTCTGTAGATGGCCTTCTAGTTATTTTCAGAAATATAGTACATTATGACAGTCGAAGGTAATGCATGTCTGATGTCCACAAAACCATAAGGCCAGGTTCCCACTGGTCGGATACGCTGCGTAAAACTATGCAGCGTATCTGACCTCGAACCCACAGTACATTCCATCCGAAAAACCGCACCACATTGTGGTGCAGTTTTTCGGGCAGAAAAATAGTGCCACACACACCCCCTAGATAATGCCACAGTGATATCCTTCCTTAGCCATCTGGTCCGGCCTCCCTGGATGGCACTGCAGCCCATGTGCAAGGTCCCAGCGGTAGTTAACTTGGGGTCACGAATAAGCCCCATTATAGAGCATGTTCCATTCCCACTGGGGCCCTGCTCAACGTTATGAGACAACATGTGGCCGCGAATGCCAGAGGTGGGATGCAACAGTGGAGCTTGTGATGGGACCCGGTAGTGATAAGTACACAGGGATATGGTTTGGGTTCTGAATAATTTAAAGGTGCTGGTCTGGGGCCTGAACCGATTTAGGGGTCTATTTTGTGGTTTGATTGATCTAGAGGGTCTGGTCTGGGGTCTGAATTAATTTAGAAATCTGGTCAGAGGTCTGAATTAATTTGGGGGTCTGGTCTGGGGTCTACAATGCATTCAGAAATTCTTCAGACCCTTTCACTCTTTTCATATTTTATTATGTTGAGGCCTTGTGCTAAAATAAAAAAAATCAAGTTTTCCCCCATCATTGTGCATTCAATACACCATAATGAGAAAATGAAAACAGAATGTTAGTAATCTTTGCTAATTTATTGAAAAGGAAAAGATAAAATATTGCATTGACATAAGTATTCAGACCCTTCAGGACTGAGCCAGTTTTGGCCCCTTACTTTATGTGGTAATAACTTTGGAATGCTTTTACCTATCCAAGCGATTCTGAGATTGTTTTCTCGTATTGTAATTTATGTTAGTATATTGGTCTATAATTTCAGTATTTATCTCTGAAAAACATCAAAATTTAGAGAAAATTTGCAAATATTTACATTTTTCTAAATTTAAACGTATCTGCTTGTAAAACAGATAGTAATACCTCACAAAATAGTAACTAGTTAACATTTCCCATATGTCTACTTTAAGTTTGCATCATTTTTTTGAACGCTCTTTTATTTTTCTAGGACGTTACAAGGCTTAGAACTTTAGCAGGAATTTCTCATATTTTAAAGAAAATTTCAAAAGGCTATTTTTTTAGGGACCAGTTCAGTTCCAAAGTGGCTTTGATGGCCTAATATATTAGAAAGTCCCCATAAATCACCCCATTTTGAAAACTGCACCCCTCAAAGTATTCGAATCAGCATTCATACAGTGTTTTAACCCTTTAGGCGTTTCACAGGAATGAAAGTAGTTGTGAAATTTACAAATTAAATTTTTTTGGGCGAAAGTCATTTGCAATACTTTTTTTTTTTTGTACCACAGAAGGTTTTACCCGAGAAATGCAACTCAATATTTTATTGCCCAGATTCTGCAGTTTTTAGAAATATCCCACATGTGGCCCTAGGGCACGTTCAGACGTGGCGGAATTTTTCCGCTGCAAATGTTGGTGCAGATTTGGGGCAATTACGCAACGAATCTGCACCAACATTTGCATATTTGACAGGTAATTCAGACGTTACAGATATCACAGCGGACTTGCCACAGATTTAAATTTTTGCATTGCAGAGGCTGAAATCCGCAGTGAAATTTCACTTCTTCTCCGCAACGTCATGTGCATGCTGCGGAGGGAAAATTCTGCACCGCAGCCTGATTTCCACACAGTTATTTTCTGCAACGTCTGAACTAACTTTCCTAAAAATGTATAGAAACAAATGTAAAAAACGGCTGCTGCAGAATTACACTGCGGACTGTCCACAGCGGAATTCAACAGCAATTCCGCCACGTGTGAATGTGCCCCTAGTGTCCTAACGTACTGAAACACCAGCCTCAGAAGCAAAGGAGCACCGTGAGGATTTTGGGGCCTCCTTTTTTTTTTAGAATATATTTTAAGCACCATGTCAGGTTTGAAGAGGTCTTGTGGTGCCAAAACAGTGGAAACACCCCAGAAGTTAGCCCATTTTGGAAACTACACCCCCAGGGAATTTATCTAGGGGTTTTGTTAGCATTTTGACCACACAGGTTTTTCACTAAATATGTTGGAATTAGTCTGTAAAAATGAAAATCTACTTTTTTTCTGAAAAAACATAGACATTTTTAAAATTTACAAGGATTAAAGAAGAAAATGCACCCCAACATTTGTAAAGCAATTTCTCCTGATATTGCAATATCCCATATGTGGTAATAAACTGCTGATTGGACCCATGGTAGCACTATTTGGATTTTGGAGCACAGATTTTGCTGGAATGGTTTTCGGTGCCATGTCGCGTTTGCAACGCCCTGGAGGGACCAAAACAGTGGAATCGCCGTAAAAGTGATCCCATTTTGGAAACAACACCCCTCCAGGAATTTTTCTAGGGGTATAGTGAGCATTTAGACTCCACAGGTCTTTTGCAGAATTAATTAGAATTAGGCCGTGAAAATGAATATCATTATTTTTTCCACTTTTCACTAGGGATAAAGGAGAAAAAACGGCCCAACATTTGTAAAGGAATTTCTCCCAAGTACGGAAATACTCCACATGTGGTCATGCATTTTTTTTTCGTTAGAAATTAATGAACCCTTTCAGGACTGATCCATTTTTTGCTTTCTTATTTTAGTTTTTCACTCTCTGCGTTTTTATTGACACCATTTAAAGTACCATTAAATGAACTGGGAAACTGAAAAAAAATTCTTTGCTGGCTGAAATTTTGGGGGGTTTCGTTTTTACGGCTTTCGCTGTGCGGTAAAATGTAAAACTTTACTTTATTCTGCGGCTCAATACAATTACGGTGATACCAAATTCATATAGTTTTTTTTATTTTTTACTACACTATTGTTCAAAAGTTTAGGGTCACTTAGAAATTTCCTTATTTTTGCAAGAAAAGCACAGTTTTTTTCAATGAAGATAACATTAAATTAATCAGAAATACACTCTATACATTGTTAATGTGCTAAATGACTATTCTAGCTGCAAACGTCTGGTTTTTAATGCAATATCTACATAGGTGTATAGAGGCCCATTTCCAGCAACCATCACTCCAGTGTTCTAATGGTACATTGTGTTTGCTAACTGTGTTAGAAGGCTAATGGATGATTAGAAAACACTTGAAAACCCTTGTGCAATTATGTTAGCACCGCTGTAAACAGTTTTGCTGTTTAGAGGAGCTATAAAACTGACCTTCCTTTGAGCTAGTTGACAATCTGGAGCATTACATTTGTGGGTTCGATTAAACTCTCAAAATGGCTAGAAAAAGAGAGCTTTCATGTGAAACTCGACAGTCTATTCTTGTTCTTAGAAATGAAGGCTATTCCATGCGAGAAATTGCCAAGAAACTGAAGATTTCCTACAACGGTGTGTACTACTCCCTTCAGAGGACAGCACAAACAGGCTCTAACCAGAGTAGAAAGAGAAGTGGGAGGCCCCGCTGCACAACTGAGCAACAAGACAAGTACATTAGAGTCTCTAGTTTGAGAAATAGACGCCTCACAGGTCCTCAACTGGCAGCTTCATTAAATAGTACCCGCATAACGCCAGTGTCAACGTCCACAGTGAAGAGGCGACTCCGGGATGCTGGCCTTCAGGGCAGAGTGGCAAAGAAAAAGCCATATCTGAGACTGGTTAATAAAAGGAAAAAGATTAATATGGGCAAAAGCACACAGACATTGGACAGAGGAAGATTGGAAAAAAGTGTTATGGACAGACGAATCGAAGTTTGAGGTATTTGGATCACACAGAAGAACATTTGTGAGACCCAGAACAACTGAAAAGATGCTGGAAGAGTGCCTGACGCCATCTGTTAAGCATGGTGGAGGTAATGTGATGGTCTGGGGTTGCTTTGGTGCTGGTAAAGTGGGAGATTTGTACAAGGTAAAAGGGATTTTGAATAAGGAAGGCTATCACTCCATTTTGCAACGCCATGCCATACCCTGTGGACAGCGCTTGATTGGAGCCAATTTCATCATACAACAGGACAATGACCCAAAGCACACCTCCAAATTATGCAAGAACTATTTAGGGAAGAAGCAGGCAGCTGGTATTCTATCTGCAATGGAGTGGCCAGCGCAGTCACCAGATCTCAACCCCATAGAGCTGTTGTGGGAGCAGCTTGACCGTATGGTAGGCAAGAAGTGCCCATCAAGCCAATCCAACTTGTGGGAGGGCCTTCTGGAAGCATGGGGTGAAATTTCTCCCGATTACCTCAGCAAATTAACAGCTAGAATGCCAAAGGTCTGCAATGCTGTAATTGCTGCAAATGGAGCATTCTTTGACGAAAGCAAAGTTTGAAGGAGAAAATTATTATCTGAAATAAAAATCATTATTTCTAACCTTGTCAATGTCTTGACTATATTTTCTAGTCATTTTGCAACTCATTTGATAAATATAAGTGTGAGTTTTCATGGAAAACACAAAATTGTCTGGGTGACCCCAAACTTTTGAACGGTAGTGTACTTTTACAAAGAAAAATCTATTTGTTAAAATAAAAAATTGTTTTGTTTCACCACATTCTGAGAGCCGTAACTTTTTTGATTGAGCGGTATCAGGGCTTATTTTTTGCGGGATGAGCTGTGGTTTTTATTGGTACTATTTGGTACATAAGAAGTGATCAAAAAGTTGTATTCCATTTTTTTGGGAGCTAAGGTGACAAAAAAACAGCGATTTTGGTGGTTTAAATTATTTATTTTATTTTTTACGGTGTTCATCGTGCGAGTTAAATAATGGTATATTGTAATAGTTCGGACTTTTACGGACGTAGCGATACCAATTTTGTTGTGTTTTTTTTACATTACTTTAGAAGAAAAATGGGAAAAGTTTTTTATTTGAACTTTAAAAAAAAAAAAATTCTCACTACTAATAACTTTAATTCTTTTACACATTTTATTAGTCCCCCTAGGGGACTTGAACCAGTGATGATTGGATCACTGGTACAATACACTGCAATACTAATGTATTGCAGTATATTGTTATTTTTACAGGCTTCTGTAACAGCACGACCGCTCCTCCAGACAATGCGCTTTAAACTTTTTGACCTCAATTCTATCTTGGTTTCATTAGACCACAGAATCTTGTTTTTCACAGTCTGAGAGTCCTTTAGGTGCTTTGGTGCAAACTCCAGGCATGTCTTTTACTAAGGAGAGACTTCTTTCTGACCACTCTGCCATAAAGCCCAGATTAGTGGAGTGCTGCAGTGATGGTTGACGTTCTGGAAGTTTCTCCCATCTGCACACAGGATCTTTGGAACTCAGCCTAGAGTGACCATTGGGTTCTTGGTCTTACCAAGGCCCTTCTTCCCCGATTACTTTGTTTGGTGGGGTGACCAGCCCTAGGAAGAGTCCTGGTTGTTACAAACTTTTTCCATTTAAGAATTATGGAGGCCACTGTGCTCTTGGGAACAGAATTTTATTTGTACTCTTCTCCAGATCTGTGCCTCCACGCAATCCTGTCTCCGAGCTCTACAGGCAGTTCTTTCCTCCTCATGACTTGGTTTTTGCTCTGATATGCATGGTAAGCTGTGAGACCTTATAAAGACAGGGGTGTGTATTTCCAAATCATGTTCAATCAAATTAATTTCAAACAGGTGGTCTCCAATCAAGGAGTAGAAACATTTCAAAGATGATCTAGAGAAATGGGAGACCCCCAGAGCTGAATTTCAAGTGTCCTAGCAAAGGGTCTAATCACTTATGTCAATACGAAAATTTTGTTTTTCATTTTTAATAAATTTGCAAACATTTCTAAAATTCTGTTTTCATTTTGTCATTATGGGGTATTAAGTGCAGAATGATGGGGGAAAACAAGGTTTTTTTTTATTTTAGCACAAGGCCTCAACATAACAAAATGTAAAAAGAGTGAAAGGGTCTGAAGACTTTCCGAATGCTCTGTAAATAAAATTTTAGTCTTGTCTGGGGTATGAAATAATTTAGGGGTCTTGTTGAGGGTCTAAATTAATTTAAGGGTCTGGTTCTCGGTTTGAATAAATTTAGGTGGGGTTTAGGGTAAAAAATAAGTTTGGCATCTTGTTGCATGTAATGTGGGCGAAGTGGAAGGAGGAGGAAAAGATTTTATCCACGCGTGCCGAGGCAGTGGGAGAATGTAGAGCCTGCAGAAAACAGAAGCAGCAGCCTGAACTGCACCTTGGTAAGTGACTGTGCTCTACACAGCTAGCAGCTTCAGTGCAATGACTTTTTTTTATGTTGGCCCCCACTACACCTCCACAAAGCCCTATGCACAATTCTGTCTCCCCCACAAAGCCCTCAGGTTGCATCTCCCCCTTGGATTGCCCAAGCTCAATAGAATTGCTAGCCTAAGCTACATGGTACAGAGAGGTAGAGGATAGTAAAAAGAACTCTGATGCATATATATATATATATATATATATATATATATATATATATGAATTTACGTCTCTATTTTATTATTTAAAAAATTTTTTATGAGGATTTATTCTTTCACATAAAAGGTTGTCCTTCAATTCATGTTTTTTTCCTTCAAAATAAAGAAAACTTCTATCATCCTGTGCAAATTCTTGGCCCATATTCTTTACTCACTGTATTAGTGATGTACTTTTGAATAAACACCACCTGTGATGACATTTCTAACACTATCTTAGCTTTCAAGAGTTACACAAATTGAGATGTAGATTTTTTTTCTTAAATGTTTGATTTTTTTTATTTTCTATGCGACTATCCACATAAAAAAATAAAATATTTAAATATTACAGTTTTCACACTGGCCACTAGAGTTGTACCAAAGAGCTGCAGCTCATTTGTCAGCTTTTCTGTATATACATTCATAGGATAAGGAACAGAATTCGTTTTTATGCTTAACACATTTTTCAAGAATCATTAAGAATGTTTTTTAATAGTCTATGTCATTATCTATATTGAAACATAATCCTAAAATCTTGAAGTTTTCACTCTGGCCACTGAGCCTCACAATAGGCTGACCCTTCCTGTTCTGTGGAGATCACTTCTCAGCAGTCATCTCATTATCATCACAGGCAGGATTACAGTGAAAGGTAACACCTATATATAGATAATACAGGATCCACCATTGACAATAGGTTAAGGACACAGCTTTCCTCCTATCCCTTCCTGCACAATGACCTCTGCACAGGTCACAGAGCATGCCTAGAAAACGCTCCCATAGGAGTCAATCGGTCAACTCCTGATCAAAGGTTCTTATGATGCATGTGGCTGCTGTAAAGCATATCTCTGAATGCTGTTAACAGCAGCTAAGGCAAGATGGCTGCCCCCATAATTATGTACAGAACATAAAAAATCTGCAATCAAAAAATAAAAACAGATTCGAAAAACAGAATGTATGTCACTATCTGGTTTTAATTAGTAAAACTAATATTGGGGATACATTCCCTTTAACGAAAATGCTATATTATATTACTGTAAGACTAGATAAGGTAGGATTGCAACACTATTCAAACAGATGAGGCTCCGTATACATCTCCCCGTGTCTCTGGGGGAGGGGTTGTACTCCGTCACTTCCTGGAAACTCTAAAAATCGATGACATTTCTCTGTCAATTGGCTCCCCTTCATTTCAGCAGCCAATAAGTGCACACACTCTGCTGTACTGACTACACATGAAGTACAGGGAGAAAGTGGATGTTTCCAATATGGCTACCCTCAGGGAAGGTTTTACAAGTAACAAAAAAAGAAATAGCAACAATATTTAAATAAAGGACCAAACCCCTTATTTATCATCTATATACCTTATCTATTTAATGAAACTAAAATGAAATACATGACATATTCCCTTTAAGACTCCAAAATAATAAAGTAAAAGATGGTCTAATATTTTTTAAAAGCCGTTTAACAAAGATGGCCTCAAATATGCACAAATTAACTGTTCCACAAAGCAAAGCATTTCGATAATGACATTTTCATTGTTTTTTAAATAAATATATACAGGTTTCACCTTTGACAATGTTCATAACTTACCTACAAAGCACCAGACAGCAAATCGGATCCATGTAATTGATGACAATTTCAGCATTAGATAAATGTTGACTAGCATGGCAAATGCAGGAACAAATGGGACACATGGTGCCATGTAAGGCAATTTTTTGGGGTTCTCCGGTTGTTGCAGGATAACAAAAATCAAAGCTACGATCAACAGTACCATCAAAACGACCAACAGGACAGCCCACCACACCTGGTCATAAACATAATCTGCCCCAAATATTATAAAAGAGCAGAAGATAAATATCAAGAGGAAAAGAAGCATGACACAGACGGTCACTGTGCGACCTGTGGCAAGTGTTGGTCGATCCATTTTTCCAGGTAAGCCAAGTCGTATTCTCATTGTATAATATCGTGGACCTATAAATTTCTTCAATTTGAAAAGATAAATGTTTTCAGACCCATCTGCCTCTATGCCCGATGTCATGTCAACTGTACCATAGTTTGGATGGTTAACATTGTAGTTGGATTTATCAGATTTACCAATGAGCATTTCATTGTCTCCAAGAGATGGTAGATTCTTTGCCCCACATGTGTTTGTGGCTGGACTACTGAATTCCTCTCCATCGCTCATAGGAGAACAAATTTCTTTCTCACAATCAGCAATGATTCCTTCTTTCTTTTTGGTATGCTCTTCAGACAAAAATTTAACAAAACCATCAATGTCGCTCTCAGGCTGGTAACGCAATAACAAGACACACACAGATACGAGGGTGTAAGCTAAAAGAGTTCCAATAGACATCATTTCTATTAGATCGCGAAGACTGACCAGTAAAGACAGCAGGGCTGCGAGAAATCCAGAGACAATACAAGCCACAACTGGGGTCTCTGTGTAAGAGCTGACATGGGATAAAAACCTACAAATAAAACAAGAATATTTATATCATAAGAATGCATTCATTGTGAGCAAACAAGCTTTGTAATTGAGAAAAACTTTACTAACCTGAATAACAACCCATCACCAGCCATTGCATATATGACTCTGGGCATAGGGAACAAAGAACCAAACAGGCTAACAGTGAGCCCAGCTACAGATCCGATGGCCACAATAAATTTAGCAACATAGAATCCATGTGCTACAAACATCTCCATCAGTGGTGATTCTGTATCAATCATATTGTACGGGACCATTAATGTTAATATAACGCTTACCTAAAAAGACAAATAGCAATATGTTTACAGAAAAAAAGTATAACCCATCATGTATTAGTGTGCCAAATTTCCTAACATGAACAACACTTGGATGTCACAATAAAATCCTTTTTGCTACTAATGCACCAAACCAAATTAAAAATGTAACTTTTCTTTACAGTATTTCCATTAAAATTGGTTCGGAATTGCCAAATTGTGTAGGGGACCACTATAAAAATAACAGTTCCTAGTTCGGTTAATCATTTATACCATTAGTCTGTATTATTTCCTGCTTGTAGCATAACATACGTGTGGTCAATGTTAATGTTGCAACAATGTATTAATTCAAGTGGTAATTTATTGTTGCAGCTGCTTGACCCTGTGCCTTCTCTATCCTATCTATATTTGGAATTGGTGCTAGGTATCTGCAGACTGCCAGCATCCTAGAACTTACTAGGGAAACCAAACAATGTTGCTTATCTCTCTGAATTTATAACCTCCCATTGCATTATTCCCTATTTTCAAGTCATTATTCCAGCCTCTAGACATCCACATCCACTCAGAACCCGGTAAGTTCCCACGTTATCGGCTGCGTCATTGTAGGTATAACGGCCGCGGTCGTGGACAGTCGCCTCCTATTACATGCTGAAGGCCGCGACCGCAGACCACTCTCCTGTGGCAGACGTTTCCTTCCTCGAAAACGTCAGCACATCCGGCCACTCTGCACTCTAGTGTCTGCTAGAGGGCGTGCGCTCGTTCCCAGCCTTAAAGGCCCAGCGCGCACATATGTAATTAATTAATTATTCCCAGATAACCCTGGACTATAAAAAGTGCCATGCCCTTTCACTCCTTGTCTGAGCGTTGTTGTGTATTCCCTTGTTAGTCTTGCAAATGATCCCTTAGTCGTATCCTGTTCCCAGTGTTGCCATGCCCTGTAACCTGTCTCCTATATCCCGTGCTGTGTTTGTTCCTGAGACTTTTCTAGTGTTGGAGTCGCGTTGTGTCGTTTGCTATGCCTGCTGTTATACACCACATCCGATGTCACCTGCCACGCCTGCTGTCACACACCATGTCTGGTGTCACCTGCCACGTCAAGTCTCGTCTGTGCCAAAGCTTCTGCTACTGTCTTGACTATCTCAGGTACCCTTGTGCTAAGAACTTTGTATAGACTTTGTATGGACTTTGACTTAGCCAGCTGCCACTCTGCTACGGCGGAGCGGCCTAGTGGGTCCACATACCCCTAAATCGTGACAGTCACATACCCCTAGATCGTGACAGTAGGCATGCGCTATAAGCAAAACCTGTGAGAGATTAAGTCTGAAACCTTGCTTATAGAGCATGCCTACAATGAGTTAGCCGATGACAAGATCATTTATTCAGAGAGACATTCAATGCCGGTGCCATTAGCCTCTAACCACTTGAGGACGCAGTTCATCGGTGAAACATGTCGGAGAGACTTTGTGTTTGATACTTTACTGTTTGGTTTCCCTAGTTAGTTCTATGGTGCTAGTGGCCTGCAGATTCCTAGCATCAGTTCTAAATATAGTTCGTCAGGATAGAGAAGGCACAGAGTCAAGCATCTAGAACAATAAATAACCACTTAAATCAATACGATGTTAGAACATTAACACTGACCACATGTATGTCATACTGCAA
Organism: Rhinoderma darwinii; assembly: GCF_050947455.1. NCBI lineage: Eukaryota > Metazoa > Chordata > Amphibia > Anura > Rhinodermatidae > Rhinoderma > Rhinoderma darwinii. The sequence continues at coordinate 137,926,240 of NC_134690.1, forward strand.
GAGAGAAATAATTCAGAATAATTGTATAAATAATTAACCTAACTAGAAGCCATTATTTTTAGTTTCAAAAGAAGCTTATTGCGTTTTCTGCAATAAAGGTAAGTAGTAAAATTCACTATGTCCAAAACGCTGCACAGGGGGAATGAAATGTTAGAATTGTTCAGTATGTCCTCGAACACTGAGGTCCAGGGTAGTACAAAACAACCTAACAATATAAACAAAATCAATGTGTAATCTTATATAGACATCCATATACAGACTATTACAAAGCATACAGATAAGCAAGAAAAGTATTTTATGAGCTGACCAGATGCATTAGGCCCGGGGAGTTATTCTGGTCTATCCAGGGTTGCCAGGTGATCAGTAATTGTCCAGATAATTTTTCATAAACCATCACTGTATTAATTCTCTCCTATACTAATTCAAAGGATAAGTGTTGGGATTTTGAACTTGCTGCAATTTGTATCCTAGCTGCCATGCAAATAGATAGGGAAAGGCTATGCTGTTGGTTACGCAGGGCAGAGGGTTTATCCCCTAGAAGACTGAAAGATTTTGGAAAAAAAATTCCCTATAGTAGTGCTAACCAGATCATTTACTTTCGACCAGAAACTCGGGTCCTACTTGTCTCTGAAATGTAGTGTCTCTGAAACGTAGGATCCCCCTGTACTCGATCACATCTAAGTTATGAACTTAGATGTGATAGTTAATAGCTCGATCCCTGCTTCCACTGAACCCGTCAGTCCCGAGGACCTGACAGATACAGGTTTTAGCTCTTGATACAGCTGCTCTGTATACAGGATACAAAGCAGCTGTATCTCAAAATGTAAAAAGAATACAATTTAGGAAGTAGCACCAATTACACCGATGCACAAATTTATTAAAAAGAAAAAAAACGAAGTCAACGGTGTACATAGCCTTTAAGATTAGTATATACCCTGCACTCACGCAAGTGTTGTTCAGTTAAGGTTACACCCTGCACTTACCACAAAAGGGTCATCTGTTTGTGTCTAATATGTACATTTTCTAGCATCACATTGATAAGTAGCTTAGTCTTTTATAAAATGATGATGGATAGTGTTAGATTGTGTATGGAGAAAAGTTTTATTGCTCTCAGTGAGAGAAATAAAATAGCAGTCTTGCAGATATGAAACCTTTAAAGGAACAGTGTCACCCAAATTTTTTTTTTTATATCAGTTTGATGTTAGGGTTTTATTAAAAACGTTTATATTTATTTGTGTGTTTGTGTGTTACTTTTTTCTATTTTTACACTTTTTCTTCCCTATGGGGGCTGCCATTTTTTTTCCATTTCTGTGTGTGTCGATTAACGACACATACAGACATGGAATACGGCAGCTCCAGTCCCATAGGGAATGCGAACGGGGCCCATTCCATCCACTATGGTGTACGCCGTGTGTGTGGGAACGGCGCATGCGCCGCTCCCACACAGTCCAATTTGAAATGCGTGCTGTCCGGCGCCATTTTCCTGTGGACCGGAAGTCGCGGCCGGACAGTAAGATTACTACTTCCGGTCGCGGCTTCCGGACTTGTGCACATGGAGCAGCGGCAGCAGACGTAGGCGGACGGACCGGAGGGAGCGGCGGCGACTGGAGCAGGTAAGTGATTTCTGTGTATGTAAGTGTTATACTGTGTGTTTACTAGTGTATATAAACCTTCTACACTGTGTGTTAGCTCAAAAAATGGCGACACACAGTGTAGGAGGTTAGACCGTTCAAACCCCTCGTTTCTCCCGGCACTAGCCAGGATAAAGGAGGGGGGGATTCTGAGAGCTCACTAGAGCGAGGGATTTTTTCCCAATTTTGCAGCATAAAGCAATGTGGTTGCTTTACCACATGCAATGCTGCAATTTTGGGAATTGCTCCATCTAGTGACCAGTGCTGGGAAATATTATAAATTGAATCCAATTTATAATATTTCCTGACAAGTAAAAAAAAAAAAAAAAATTAGAACAATGTTTAATCACCCACACACTAATTGTTTAACTAAAAAACAAACAAACATGTTTTGCTGGCAACACATTCCCTTTAAATGGCTAAGAATATTAAATTATGTTAAACAGCAAGCTTTCGAGACAACTTAGGTCTTTTCATCAGGCATGGTATCATTAAGAGACCTAAGTTTTCGCAAAAGCTTGCTGTTTAACAACATTTACTTTGTTAGCCTTTTAAAGGTTTCATATCTGCAAGACTGCTATTTTGTTTCTCTTACTGAGAGCAATAAAACTTTTTTCAACTGGCTAAGGCCCTCTTCGCATTGCCTCCATGAACTACGTATACGATAAACGTGTCCATAAGGCTCCATTAGCCTGCTTTTGGCCTCTGTCGGGCTGGAATATATCAGCATACTTTTATTTATTTATTTTGAAGGATGGAATAGCGTAATAGACTACGTTATTCCATGCTGAGGATCCTACAAAAAAACTTAAATTGCGCGGTATGCTTTTTTTTTAACACGGGATCCTATTCGTCAAAGGTATACGTTAAACGTATACTTCAGGTAGCTTCAGTAACATTACTGTCCATATATGTCAGGTATATCACTGGAGCTTCCTATACAGCCGCTCTGGCCATGGATTCTGGCCCTGGGAAAGCTCTTGTCGTTACTGTCCATATATATATACGGACAGAGACGTCAGAAGCTTCCCCATTGTCAGAGTCCCCTGGCAGAGTAAATCTTGATCCTTCCTCTGTCCGGAGACTCCGGCCCTGGGGAAGCTCCTGAAGTCAGTGTCCATACACGGACAGTGATATCAGGAGCTTCCACAATGCCGGAGTCCAGAGGGCTGAGCGATTCTTGATCCTTTCTTTGCCCGAGGACCAGCGCCTTGGAAGTTCTGACTCCGACCCTGGGGAAACTCCTGACATTGCTGTCCATGTCAGAGTCCTCGGGTGACATATCCCCCTGTATGCCATACAGTGGGATACGTTGCAGCCTTCCCTTGGAGATATACATCAGGAGTCCTCCCAAAGCATACCTCCGACGGTAGGTGAAAACATTATGTGAAAAGGGCCTAACAAGGTACAAAACCTTTTCTTTTGATTGACACCATTGACAAGAGGAAATCTAACACCAAGTTGTCAATTTGTTCATACCTTTCCAGTAGAAATAATAGAGGAACTGCACAACACAGTGGTCTAAGAAAAGATGCTCCAGCATTGTTATTTCATGGGAAATGCATGTATTTACTAAAACAGACATGACTGGTGATCTGACAGATCCTCTTTAATGGGAAAATACTACTAGGTGTAGAGACCATGACTTAAATGTGGTGCAATGTTTTTTTACACTATTTAATTTGCTACAATATATATTATGTGTAGAAATGGCTGTAAGGCCTCATGCACACGAACATATTTTTTCCCTCCCGTAAATACTGGCGTAAATATGGTTCCTTGGTCACACGTATTCGACCCGTATTGCACCAGTATTTACGGACCCGTGCCCGTAAATACGGGTCCGGTGTCACCCATATTCCACCCGTATTTACGGGCACGTTTTCGCTGCAAAATTACACTGCAGTAATCGGCAGCCCTTCTCTCTATCAGTGCAGGATAGAGAGAAGGGACAGCCCTTTCCGCAGAAAAAAGAAATTCATACTTACCCGGCCGTTGTCTTGGTGACGCGCCCCTCTCTTGACATCCAGTCTGACCTCCCTGGATGACACGGCAGTCCATGTGACCGCTGCAGCCTGTGATTGGCCTGTGATTGGCTGCAGCGGTCACATGGGCTGAAACGCCATCCCAGGAGGCCGGACTGGAGGAAGAAGCAGCGAGTTCTGGGTAAGTATGAACGTCTTTTTTTTTTTTTTACAGGTTGATCTATATTGTGATCGGAAGTCACTGTCCAGGGTGCTGAAACAGTTACTGCAGATCGTTTAACTCTTTCAGCACCCTGGACAGTGACTATTTACTGACGTCGCCTAGCAAAGCTCCCGTAATTACGGGTGCACACAAGTAGTCACCCGTAATTAAGGGAGCCCCATAGACTTCTATGGGTCCTGCCTGTGCCGTAATTACGGCCTGAAATAGGACATGTTCTATATTTTTTAACGGCACGGGCACCTTCCCGTAAGCATACAGGGAGGTACCCGTGGCAAATAGAAGTCCATGGGCCCGTAAAAACGTGCCGTAATTACGGCCCGTAATTACGGGCGTTTTTACGTTCGTGTGCATGGGGCCTTACTAATATATAAACAGTGACTTGTGATTTAATTTCTGTGTCTAAATATGCTAGCAACAAGAAGGTGAATTGTGGCAGTTATCTATGTATGCTTATGTGAATGGTAATTTCAATCCACAGTATGTCCCTATTAAAACAATGAACGAACAGAAATGAGAAAAGGAAGTGTTGTCGTAACTTAACCACAGTACAGATCCTGCAGGCTTTGGGCCTGTAAATTTAAGCAATGATAACTCAGCACAGAAGATATACCATTTGTGTTGTTTACATTTGTCATATACCTTTCAACTACAGTTATTTAGATATAACCATAGATGGGAACAATAACATGACTGTGTAATATGGATTATAAATCAGGATCACTTACGGATACATATGCTGTTAGACAGGTGATCAAGGAAGCAGTTATGGCATATGGAATGGAAGTATTGGGACTCTTAGCTTCTTCCCCTGTAGTTGCTATGATGTCAAACCCAATGAAAGCATAGAAGCAGGTGGCTGCACCCTTCAGTACCTACAGAATGTAAATAGACAAAATAAGTAAATTATTTTTAGGTTTCTATTCAATAACAAAACAAACAGACTAAATTATGGGAAATGAAGGTATCTGTAGTGACTTGAAAACTCCAATCACAAGAAGATCTTCCCACATCAGTTTTAAAGGATGCCCGCATACATAATGATTTATTTTGGGATGCCTGTTGCATTAGTAAGATCAATAAACCTGCTTCCTACGATTCAAGTTTTATTTTAAGAAATCATTGAAAACTAGGTAGGGCTCTGTTCACACCGTTCAGAGACTTTGTCAACAGCTACATCCCATTTAATGGCAAGAATAGCGCAGCATACAGTGCTATTCTTGCCATTAAAATGACAAACACCACAACAGAACCCCTGATAGACCCCACTGTAAGTCAATGGGGTCTATCGGGCACTGTTGATATTGATTGTACACCGGATTCGAAGGAGAATCAATGTATCACTTATAAACTGAAACCCCAAGCAGATACGAACAGAGCCTTAAAAGAACTTTACTAAACACTATTTTTTGTGTTTTCAGTGTAGGTGGTCATAGACATTTGATGGTGGATTCAGCCAAAATTGGTAACCTACACTTATCATATGATGTTTATGGTTAACCACAGACATTACAATTTCATTAGATTCCACCAAAGTTGGTAAGCTCTTTCATGAAATATTTCATTTTCATGGCTTGAGCTGCTATCTAGGTTGAACTTGAGCAGGCTGAAATTGGGGTGGCAAAGCCTGTGTAAAGTAGCAGAGGGGTGAGGGACGTACTAACAGCATCCAGAGAGAAGAGAAGCAGGATCTGTGATCATCCTCCTGTCCCTGTATGGCTTTACATGAACCCTGGGTGGGGTAAATGAAACTTTTGTTCATGTTATGACCCCCCCTATCAATTACCGCGCATATTTTCTCTGTGATTTTCACATTTAGGGGATCTCTTTTTCCACAGAAAAGGATTATAAAGAGATCACACCTCTGTGCCTAAGCAGGCAGTGTATTGACTTCACGACCTGGACGTTTATCAACATCCGGATCACAGCATCAAGAAAGTAGCACTAAACACTCGCATCACACACACAAACTTTACTATACTTTTATAAATTTTATACTGCTTCCATCGTGTCTGTAGCTTATCTTTAGTGTATAATCCTATGACTGCTTCTCTAGCAATATTCGTCACACTCATAACGATTACTAGAGAAGAAAGTCTAATAAACTGGACCACTGGAACAGATTTCTGTCAGTCAGAAATTACATTTTTACAAACTGACTGTCACCATAAAGAATAGTTTCCAACCAGTTCCACCAAAAAAACTTTACTAGTTAATGCATTAGATTAGGTATTTGCGATTATGAATTGGAGTTAGAGTTCCTATAGGGGGAAGGAAAATTATATACATATATAATCCCTTTTTAGACAGGCCTATAACATTCCCTCATCTGACTCCTTTCCTTGGCCCCATTAGTCATCAGAATAAGATTCCCTCACACTCCTTCTCTTCATGTCCGTCATACACGGATACTGGCTGGTGACCGGCTCATGCAGCTTTATGTGTACCACCCCATGTGTATAAAAGATGGCTGGACCATTGTACTGAACAAACACTGTTACACTTTGTGTCTCCCTTATTTCCTCATAGATTGTAAGCTCTCTCGAGCAGGGTCCTCAATCCTCCTGTTTGAATTGTAAATTAGCTTTGTCACCATGTAATGTCTGATATTGTTTGTTTCATGTTCCCTCTAAATTGGAAAGTGCTGCGTAATATGTTGGCGCTATATAAATAAAGATTATTATTATTATTAATTCGCAAATTGTATTTGCATGTAAAAATCAGTTGGCGCATTCCTAGGGTTTTGGCATTTTTTTTTAACACGTGCAGTGAATGTAGACATGTGTGGTATTTTTGGGAGCACAAGCTCTGGTTGATGTAGACGTTTGTAGTATATAAGAATTTTTCACACCTTGATCTATTATTTTTAAATTGTTTTTGTGTGTACACTTTTACTTGGGTGTAAGTTTTATTCTTTAATGTCAGATTCAATGCATTTTTTTATTTTTATTTCCTACTTATCACAAAGTTGCACAAAGGTGAACATGTCTGTAAACAGCCGGGTTAAATGGACACTAACTTTTCAAACAGCTTACTTTAATCTAATAGCATACCTGATATATATTAACTTTGTAATTTGATTACTGTTAAAATTTAGTTGTTTTATCCATACAAAATCTGTGTGAAGTTACAGCCACTAGGTGTCTCCCTTCTTGTAATCTGCTGTCCATCCTCTGTTGTTAAGCAAAATCCATCTCTAGTTACAGAGCAGAGGAGACAGACTGCATGTTGTGGTGGTGTCTCTCTTCACTGCCTGTCAATAGAAGTCTATGGAGAGGGAAGGGGGAGCAGGGGGAGAGAGCAAGTGCAGCGAGAGAGAGAGAGAGAAGACACAGACACACTGCCCATAGAAGTCTATAGAGAGGGGAGGGGAGCAGGAGGAGGGAGCAGGAAGAGAAAGACACAGACACGCCGCCCATAGAAGTCTATGGAGAGCAGAGGGGGAAGCAGGAGGAGGGAGCAGAGTGAGAAAAAGACAGACATGATGCCCATAGAAGTCTATGGAAAGGGAAAGGGGGAACACAATGAGGGAGCAGGATGAGAAAGAACGGAAGAGACACGATGCCCATAGAAGTCTATGGAGAGGGAAGGGGGAACAGAAGAGGGGAGCAGAGTGAGAGAGAAAGAGACACAGACATGCTGCTCATAGAAGTCTATGGAGAGGGAAGGGGGGAGCAGAGAGGTGACACCGGTAAGTGTTATATGTCACCCCAGTGCTGGATTCTCAGCTACACTGTTCATTACCTTTTGGATCCACTTGTAAACAATGTAGAATTTCTGACTGGATTTTCTGTGTGGAAATTCTACAGCATATTATTGTAGCAGCAAAGTGGATGAGATTTAACAAAATCCCTCCACTCGCTGCTTAAAAAATATGCAGAAAAGAAGAGCGGAAATTGAAATTTGCAGCATGTCAATCTCTCTTGCGAAAATGGTGAATGCAATTTTACCGTGAGTTGCATTGACTTTGCATTGTAGTTTTTGGGCACAGCTTGTACAGGTGAAGCACAGTAAAACCATGTGCTTCATCTCTACAAATCGCGTGGCCAAAAAACACATTGCAAATCTGCTGGAATTCGCTAAAAAACTGCATGCAGTGTGGTTATTGGCAGAACGGCACACTATGACCGCACGGCCATTACGTTCATGGGCACCCTTGCTCTGTTTCTTCTTTACCATTTTTTTTTTTGTCTACTAGTTTTTAAATCAGATAACTAGAAAATTATTTGAAGTCACCTACCCCTGACCATCCAAAGGGTAGAAAATTCCCTTCTGACCAATTTTTTCCACTGACGAAGAAAAGGCCAGCAATCATGATAAAGACCCACACAGCCAAGTTAATTACATTCAGCACATTATTAAATCCAACTGAATTCTTTACTCCCAATGCAACAATTATTGTTACAATAACTGCAATGACTAGAGCAAGAAGGTCTGGATAGGATTCTTCACCTTTGCCTGAAATGAAATAATAGTGAAGAATCACGCATTACAATTGGAATATACAGTATATACACTGTATGACAATATAATGCCAAAAGAAAAAAAAAATGATGCGTTGTAGAATACTGTGTGCTCATTTGATCAGATGATGAAGAATGGTTATGCCAGAGGAGAACGTCTGATTATGAATCACAAGATTGAGTAATACTTCGGTGATTCAGCCCTTCAGCAGATTGTCACCTTTTTTCTGCAGTGCATGTATCACCTTCTGTATTATAATGGGCACATTTATACACACAGGCTCTGCTGTGGGATAAGACATGCATGCATTTTGTCAGCTTCTATTATATGTTTTTATTACATCCATCTACTATAATGTCACAGAGGGCGATTTTCTTTGCAGCTGTTTTTCTGCAGCGCCATAGAAACACGGTGCTGTAGAGTAAGGGTGATCATATACATTAGAGGAAAGTTGTCCGAACCCGACGATTTAGGCGTGTCTAGTTGACTATCTAATGTGTATGGGGATGTCCCAAAGAAGGTTCGGGGATGTTGGACTTCAACATGCCTGAACCTTTGTTCCTGCGGGAGATAAGCCACTATAAGAAGTGTCTGTCAGTGGCTTATTCCCCTCTAACCATTAAAAATACATGAATGCTCAGCTAAGCAAGCATGTATGTGGGGGAGTCAGCAGCTTTAGGCCCCTTAATGACCGCCGTAAAAAGGCGTATCGGCAGTCATTGAGGGGTTAAATGGATGCTTATAATGTATGGACAATACATGTGTTTTATCTTGGATAAGAAGCCTCATCCTCTAACTAAAGTAATAATACGTCATGCCTTTATTATTCACAACACTATTTACTAAAACATAAAATGAAAATGAACCATCCCCAATTAGGTATAATGAGCTAATTATATTTGACCTTGACCTGCAAAGCTTATGCAAATATTATGCTACAGAATATATTGAAGTGATAATGAAATAGGGTGATTGATACTATAAGAACTTGGCAATGTGCAATTTTCAAATTTACAGCAAAATCCTTACCTAATCCATTTAATGTTCCCACGCTCTGAATCATCCAGTGACTGATGGTGTGATTGGCGAGGGAGTCGAACATGCTACTTAGGGCACTTGCTCCAGCTGCTGTACCAATGAGATATTCAAGGATTAAGTTCCATCCAATGAAGAACGCCACAAATTCACCAACGGTGACATAACTGTATGTGTAAGCCGATCCTGTTGTTTTTGGAACACGCACACCAAATTCAGCATAGCACACCCCTGTGTACATAAAAAGAGAGAATTACTGATTACACAAGAATACTGAATGCCGATGCTTTACTAGTTCACACAGAGTATTTTGGACCTGTTTTTGATGCAGAATCTGTGTCAGAAACAGCGCAAAAAAAACGCTTAAAATCGCCTCCCATTGATTTCAATGAGGCGATGAAAAATGCTAGCCGGAAAAAGAAGCGACATGCCCTTCGGGCGTTTCCGTCAGTGACCTCTCATTGACATCAATGGGAGGCAGAGATCGCATTTTTCGCTGTTTTTTTGCCCACGGCCCTTAATGGCTGCGGGCGAAAATCGCCGTGAAAGACGCAGCAAATGTTCTGTCGGCAGGTCAAACTCTTCCAGATTTTTCCGCCTGCAATAAACTCTGTTTGAACAGGGCCTTAGATGTATTCCAGTAACGTCACAAAAAATCAGGAATATCGAATAAAATTCTAGCGAAATTGTGGTGGTTACTATACAATGTTTCTTACAGTTTGTTTTTTTAATATTTATTCACCAGTTCAGAACACTCCATAGCAGAAAGCAAAATGGCAAAGAGGATGATCAAATTCCTTCATCTGCTACATCACCCAGTCTGCATGCAGTTCATGAAATCTTGTGATCAAGCCTATATAGAGCTCAACAGTGAATACATAATGCTACTCATCAGGGCCGGCATCAACAATGGGCAAACTTAGGCAGAAGTCAGGGCCCACTAACCTGGGGGCTATGGCAATCTAGATATGCTCTGTGATTGTAAAGATGATTGTCTATTGCCAAATGGCCCATAAACACCTGAAACCAGCCATGCTATTCCCAGCTACAAAAAATTACATTACATTACAAAAACAAAGTAGGTATTCATAGATTAAAAAAAAGTCCTTAATCGCAACTTTTGGGTGAATTTTCATTTTTGGGGAAAATACTGAGAAAAATTGATTCTGTAACAATTCCGCATAAGTTTATTACATTTTAAAAAAACGACAAAGTCATAACTTCATTGATTTCATGGATTATAATAAATAATGCAAAATGAAGCATTTTTTTTTTAGAATTTAGGATAGTATTGATACACATCAACCAGATTACCAAAATTTATTATTCAATTTATACCTGATTTTCGTGGAAATTGCACAAATTCAAAAGGATCTGTTACCAGGTTTCACAATACTAAGTGCATACATTATTATATAGATCACTGATGAAGCAGGTGAAGTTTTCGTGTTTGATATTAAAATTAGGATAAATTCTCATCTCATCAGGTCCTCGAGATCTATTTAATAATGTATGCAGTTTGTATTGTAAAATCTAGTGACAGATACTCTTCAAAACATTGCATTTAAAATTTGGCCAAAATTGAGCCAAATTTGTGTCAAAAGTTGCGACCTTTGTCTTCTTAATCAAAATTATAAAAAACAGGTGAGAAAAGTTGGCATGGTCAAGCTGTGCATTTACTTTTAGACTCATTTACCAAAAGTAAAAGTTAAAAAGGCACAAATTACAAATCTACGGTTACTCATAGCAGGTGTAAGAAGAAATTCAAACAGTTAGACAATACCAAATGTACCAATTAGGGGCAATTCTCACCAAGTACCCTCTCAAATTTAATTGGAGCAAAATATGCCATTAATTAATAAATGTGGGCCATTTATCTCTTGTAGCTCTTGTTTTTTTATTGTATTAAATCTCTTTTGTAATCTCTATTGTAAAGCATATGTAGTGATAAAATCACATCATCAGGTCAGTACCAGACTAGATGGGTTCGCAAGATCACGCTGTAAATGACAGCACAACGTGATCTCGATGTGCTGTGCTGCAAGTCACACACAAACGTTACCGAAGTGTCGGGATTGTGAATAGACCTCCCAAAGTAGCTGGAAGTGATGTCTATTCACTGTCAAGACAGTATAGAAAAGGGGAGGAAACCTCCAGCTCACCGGTCTGCGTCTCCAGAAGTATCGCTCGGATCCCCGCGACGGTCCGCGGTGTATATGGCAAGGTAAAGGAAAGGATGATCCAGCGCTGATGGTAGTTTAAAAGGGAAGAACAATTCCCATGTTTATTAGAAATATCATTAAAATTGAAAGGGAGACGCAGTCTCAAGGCAGGAGTAGTCAGGGTATGTACCCGAGCCTACGCGTTTCGAACGCAGACTGCGTTCTTAGTCATGGCAGGAGAAGTTAGGACCGTGTGTTTCAGTCTCACCTATATGCAAGGTAGTCAGCTGTTGGATCTGCTGTGTAAGTATCAGTGATTGGAAGAATTCACTGAATGAGGAGTGGCTAGCGAAACAACAACAGGTGAGCCGGAGTTACGTAGAATTAACGATATTTTGTGTATTTAATCTATAAACAATAATACTCAGAACTAATTCAAAATAATAATAATATAATGCTTAGACTTAGATAGTGTTTTTGAATCAATTGAATTACGGTTGCTTATTATTAACACATAGAGGGGAAACAGATACACACGGCCAAGTATGTTTATCCGATAAACATACTTTAGAAAAATTAAAAAAATGTAAAAATTCAAACCTGTTAAACATTTTTTCTTCGATCTTTTTTAACCAAATAAAATTTTTCTTCATGTAATTGTTTTTAACATTTTTCGATGTGCCACTACAATACATTTGCTTGCTTTATATGTATGAGTACTATTATGGCCGTGTGCATCTGTTTCCCCTCTATGTGTTAATAATAAGCAACCGTAATTCAATTGATTCAAAAACACTATCTAAGTCTAAACATTATATTATTATTATTTTGAATTAGTTCTGAGTATTATTGTTTATAGATTAAATACACAAAATATTGTTAATTCTACGTAACTCCGGCTCACCTGTTGTTGTTTCGCTAGCCACTCCTCATTCAGTGAATTCTTCCAATCACTGATACTTACACAGCAGATCCAAAAGCTGACTACCTTGCATATAGGTGAGACTGAAACACACGGTCCTAACTTCTCCTGCCATGACTAAGAACGCAGTCTGCGTTCGAAACGCGTAGGCTCGGGTACATATCCTGACTACTCCTGCCTTGAGACTGCGTCTCCCTTTCAATTGTAATGATATTTCTAATAAACATGGGAATTGTTCTTCCCTTTTAAACTACCATCAGCGCTGGATCATCCTTTCCTTTACCTTGCCACTGTCAAGACACTTTAGTAACATTAATGTTGGTGTAAGTGACAGCATACGCTGTGCTGATTACATGAATGGAGATAAGTGTATGACGCTGATTGGTCACTGATTGGTCAGCATCACACACTTCTCTCCACAACGCCCACTTGGTCAAAGGTAAAAACACGCCCAGTTGGGCATTAAGAAAGTCATTAGCATAAAGCTGAAATCGCTCATAACTTGGCGAAAATAGATGTTTTTTCTAAATAAAAAAACACTGCTGTTACCTTCATTATATTGCCGATCTCATTATGTAAGAGATAGGGCACTTATAATGTGATGACAGAGCCTCTTTAAGTCTGGACTGAGCTCGCAAGCGCACCCTGGTGGTCACCGTGGAACAGGATGGCCGTATGTGCAGACATATCTGGAGAGAAGGGCGTCGACTGGATGGAAGGAGTTCGTGGTCAGCGACCCCGGACGTTACATGGTGGGACAGCCTTGAGAGCCAACATTTTGGCCAAGTAGTTAGTCCACCCCTGTTCCAATATGTATTATCATTTGTTGCATGATACATCACTTTTACTAATTTATTAAACATTTTTTTTCTTCTTTAACTATTAATTATTTATTAACAGTGTTACATCATGAATAATATAGGTGTTGATTCAGAACAACAACCCCTGTCCATAGTCCCTATTAGTGCACTCCCTTGGGACCCCTCCCCTATGAGCCAGATTAGGGAGCCGCTCTGTAAGAGCAGCTCCCGTTCTGGTTAACACAGTGCATCCATGAATTACAAGGATGGCCATACTTTTAAATGTTTGTCATGTAATGCTAAATTTCCCCTTCAGTATGGTTGGAAAAGGCTTCCCCTTTTTGAAAACAGCTGAATGCCATGGGTGAGAGAAGCCAGACCTGTGGCATTCAGAAGATCGCCACACCAACTTCATTTTAAAGAGGGATTTGGCTTTGTGAGACCACCCCTTTAAAGATTAAACAATTGTCCAAAAAGAATCCAAAAAGGGTGGAGTAATGATGAGACCGATCAGGTACAACGCACAATTTTGTTTTGAATTAATGAATTTAGAGCTAGGAGGTCTACAAAATGTGTATGAGACCCCAATGAGTAAGCCAGGTTAAGGCCTCATGCACACGACCGTGTTTTTGCGGCCGCAATTCCCCCGAAAATCCACGGGAGAATTGCGGCCCCATTCTTTTCTATGGGGCCGTGCACATGACCGTAGTTTTTGCGGTCCGTGCACAGAAAGAACGGGCATGTCTTATTACGGCCCGGTTCTGCGGTCCGGGCTCATTGAAAACAATGGCCGCGGCCATGTGCATGTCCCGCGATTTGCGGGCGGCCTGCGGCTGACAGTCCGCAGCCGGCCGACCCGAAAATCACGGCCGTGCACACGGCTACGGTCGTGTGCATGAGGCCTAAGTTGTACATGACAGTAATACAGATTTTGAGGGCTTTTTTTTGTAAATAATTCCAGATCCTTCCAGAACAGAGGCTATGCCACTAGCTATGCTGTGCTGCAGTCTCCACCCATTATGAGGTATTGTGTAACAGATCACTCCCCTCTAGCAAATGTGCACAGGAGGCCGAGGTGGCGTCACTCACAGATGAGTCTTTACAGATTTAGATGGGAAGGAGGTGAAAATTACCTCAGCATTGTTAATTACATGCCAGATTTCAGTAAAGTAATTTTTGTTTGTGGTATTAATCAGGTATCTATAGGACATGATGGGGGTGGGATTTACAAGTGTTCTGGATTATCAGATGAGTGTGGAGAAGTACATAACATTTGGTGTTTATTTTTGAGAAAATAAGAGTCCTCCTTTGAACAATAGTTAATCCGTATCATATACAGTATGTACAAGACAGGATACACGGTGTCACGGTCTGTGGGTATGTGGACCCACTAGGCCGCACCGCCGTAGCGGCGAGCCAGCTGGCCAAACAGAGCACCCAATCAATGCAAAGTCCCGCACAAGGGTTCCTGAATAGGCCAGACAGTGGCAGAGGCTTTAGCAGGGATGACAGCAGGTGCAGCAGGTTGCGCCACACGTGGCATATGACAGCAGGTGCAGCAGGTTGCCCCAGACGTGGTGGATGACAGCAGGTGAAGTAGGATGCGCCAGGCATGGTGGACGACAACAGGTGCAGCAGGTTGCGCAAGACTTGACGGACAATAACAGGTGCAGCAGGTTGCGCTAGACATGGCAAATGACAGCAGGTGTAGTAGGATGCGCCAGACGTGGCGTACGATAACAGGTGCAGCAGGTTGCGCCAGACGTGGCGGACGACAACAGGTACAGCAGATTGCGCTAGACGTGGCGGATGACAGCAGGTGCAGCAGGATGCGCCAGACGTGGCGGACGACATTAGGTGAAGAAGGACACGACACCAATCACTAACAGGTTAAGGAACAATAAAAGAGCACGGGATACAGGTAGCAGGGCACGGGTAAACACTAAGGGACCATTTCAAAGGACTAACATGGGAATACTAACCCAAATAGAGAAAGAAAGCAGCACAGTAGTACAACAACCTCCAGGGTAGCAGGGTGCAAGCCTCCAGGAATCTGACTTTAGAATCCCCAGATATCAGGCAAAGAATAGAAATTGAGGCAGCACTCCAAAAGTAAAAAAAGGGATTTTTATTCACCCATCTGTATGATAGAATGTAACATTTCAGCTGCTCAATGCAGACTTTGTCAAGCAAACAGCTGCGTGACAAAGGCTGCATTGAGCAGCTGAAACGTGGCATTCTATCACACAGATGGGTGAATAAAAATCCCTTTTTTGACTTTTGGAGTGCTGCCTCTATTTCTATTCTTTGCATGGGAATACTAACAATGAGCAAAGGGGCATGGCCCTTCTTATAGTCCAGGGTGATCATGGGCTAATTACTGATGTTTTACATGTGCGTGCACTGGCCCTACGGGACACAACAGAGTGGAGCAGAAATCAGTGCTGGCGTCTCCTGGGGAAGAGATACGGGCTGGCGCTCACCAGACCATGGTAGCGGCCGTCGTGGGGTGAGTAATCCCAACGATCCGTGCCCATGGATGTTACACATGGTAGTCACGATGCACGAGGTAGATCATCCAAAAACCACACTCACCTTCTTGTTCAGAAGCGGAGCTGGAGGTGCTTGCTAAGTCTTGTAACCTGGCAAAAGGGTAAGACGGACAACATTTACACTGACTCTGGGTACACTTTTTGCATCGCCCACCATTATGGGCCTATTGGCAGTAGGAAGCTTTGTTGGCTCATGGGGTAAGCTAATTGAGAGTGCAAGAGATGACAGACCTGGCAAAGAGAGTATGTGCAGCCAAGTATCAGCAAATTGGCTTGTCCCTGGATTCAATAATGCCAAACCTAGGTTTGTAGTAGCCTGCTTGATATGCGCATGGCATGACATAGGTAAAACAAAAAAGGTACCTATGAGAAGTGAACCCCAGCCAGATTACCTGTTTCAGCGACTGCAGAACATACGACTACCCAAGGTAGGTGTGTATGAAAATGTGCTCGTATGTGTAGACCTGTTCTCAGGGTGGGCTGAAGCCTGGCCAGTATTTTCCCCACTGCAGGAGTTGTGTGTAGTGACAGGGGAATAGTTTTCTCCCAAGTATTGAATTGGTGTATGTACAATGACTAAGATATCAGCAGTTCTCTAGATGCCATCCCAAAGTTAGTTTGTTTAATAATGGTATTTAAGAAGTGTTGTGGGAATATTAAATATTGAGGTTAAGTTTTATGTAACGTTCTAGATCAGCGTGCCTTAGCATTGTACTATTGGAGGCATGTGTCAGTGCTATAACTTGTAAATGATATCTTCTCAGTGCAAGTAGATTTCCAATGCACAATATTATTTAGCCTTGCTGAGGATTGAACATTTCTGTGAAGTATATATATATATATATATACTATATATATAAAGAAGAAAAATCAGTTTGTATGTATCACTTTTAGTTACTGCCCAATGTGAATGTTTAATGTAATGATGTCATTTGTTAATGTTTTTCTTCAATTGAATTACCTGATTAAGATCAATTAATTATTATGTAGCAAAAAGATTGTTCTCCACAGGAAGTGTCCAACTGGTAGCGGATTGCGTGAAAGCCAGATTCTAATGAGATATGGACGGATAAGGAAGGTAAACAAGTAGCATCCAAGGCACTCTTGATGGCAGTATTGTATTTGATGGTGTATGGCCTCACATAGGCTTCCAAGACTGCAAGGATCGATTTGGTAAGATCTAATTAGTATGTCCCAGGTTTTAAAGCTGTTGCTGGTAAATTCTGTTAGAGCTGTTTGATTTGCCTACAGACCGGTGCCAACTTTATCATCACACAAAGAGACCTTCCCAGGTAATACAAATCAGAGTAAGAAAAAATTGGTTTGAGACACTTGTCAGATAAATATATGGTATCTGTGAATATTTCTGTGGGTAGCAGCTGTTACAGGTAACCAGCTCAGAACAATGTATAAATCCCACTGAAAACAGTAAGACCAAGTGCAAAATAAAATGTACCCAGTAACTACACATTTTCAAGGTGCCCTGTCCATTGTGACAGAGAAGTTTTTCTTATATAAAGGTGTTTGTTAGATTTAGTTTAAGGGACTGTCATTATTATTGTATGTACTTAGAACAAATTTTATATATTATACAGATGTTGTTATTACCAGATGAGCATTTATTTTAACAGATGATAAAGGTTGAGTCCCCAGCAAGTGACAATAAACATGATGAACTCCATCCATGAGATGCGGCAGGCACAGCCTGAGCCAATACAACGCGCTTGTCATGAACTGAAGGCAGTGTCAGAATTGTAAGCAGCCGCGCAGACAAGCAACTAGCCAGAGGAAGAGGATTTTGATATAGAGGGTTTTGTGGCAGTCAGAATAAAACTCCTCTAATCCGCCTACGAGGGGACTCACCCCAGGCTCACAGTATAAGGTGCTGTGTACAGCCCGGTGATGTATACTAACAAGAGACGGTGACTGACACATTAGAGGGACCAAACCAAGTCCTGCTGACATCAGCAATTGTCAAAGTAAAACAAAGGCCAAAGACTCGAGTGAACCAGTCAGCAACATCTAAGTGTCTTAAAGTGGAAGATAAGTGACCAGGAGGTGGGTAATAATAAATCCCCCACTGGACACCACCATACAGTCTGACTCCACAATTGTGCGGGTTACCCTAAGGGTGACAGCCAGTGAAAAGCAGAAGAAAGTAGAAGAAGAGGATGATGATGTATGGGACTTGACAATGAACTGATGGGACCCAAACCTGAGTACTCAGATTGGTGATAGTATTATTTTATTAGTTGAGGCCTTATTGTCTGAGGTTTATAATTATAATGTATGTAAAAATGCCACGGTATAGTGAATAACAATTTGAGGAGTTTTATGTGGAGTTATGAGGTGAAGGTCACTGGTTGTTGTCACTCATAAGTAAGAAGTACATGGCAGCAATGAGAGCCCGGAGGTTATGTTACCTGGGTGTCTTTAGGTTTGACATAGATGCTGCCCACGACCTGTTATATCTGCAGGGGTAAAGGTCCTATTAGGACAGTAAGTGACAGTGCAACACAATTATGATCAATACATATGCAGTGGTAGGACAAGTTTGGTTTATTGCTAATATTAGTAGGTTTAGCAGTAATGAATGCTCATAATATAGAGAAATTAGCTGACAGATTGGACAATGTTACAGATTATGTGTTTGATGTTTAGATAGCTGCCCAAGGGGGCATGTGCACGCGCCAAGTAGTTGGCCCAGCCTGTTGTCATTATATAGACCTTTTGGCATTATGCAGGATAAGTATGACGTAGGGGGATAAGTCCTCTATTAAGTGCCTGGTTTGGATACAAAAATTTGCTCATATAAACAAAAAGTGGGAAATGTGAAAGTAATTAAAAAATGTTTAAATTATTCAATTTTGCATAGACTCCATTTTGTATGGTGCCACCCATTTTGGATAGTTGGAATCCATCTTGTGGCCTGAAGGAGACATTTTTGAGATTAATAAGTCATGGTTGCTTTAAAGCTTATATTTATGTCAGCATTGTCTGAAACAATTCTATGTTTTTCTTTAGTAACCAGCTGTATGTTTTTTATTTAGTCTTTCTTGGCTCCTACTTCGAAAGATAGTATTGTAATGGTTTGTTGCATAAATGTCAGAGAAGGATTTTGAGCATACAAAGCATGGTCTCTGTGTCATCATTCTCTCCGATATATATAGATTACCTATGATTTGAAACTGGATAAATCACTGGGCGGATATCGGTTGACATACCCAATACAAATTTCAGTCTAATATATTTTGGGCCATGATTGCATCAACAATTATTAAGAGAGAATGTAAAAACAGGACACTCATCTCTCTGCAAATGTCAATTATATTTATACAATATATGGTACAATAAAAGTATATTTTAAGGATAATTACCTTTAAAACCCACCCACAAAAAAAACTGCTGACAAAGTGAGAATTTTCTAGTAGTTCTATTCTGAAAAGAAAATCTTATGAGGGTTAATATGCAATAACTACATAGTGGGGTTTATTGTGTTATAGAAATGATTGCAAACCACAAAGTATCCATATGGAGTTACTCATCTTCATTTTCTAATTTGAAACTTGGCAGAAGTGCCTAAAATAAAATTAATCACTGTGCAGAAGGAAAGTGAATTTAGCAAAGAGTAAATGCTGTTGCTGCAAATTGGTGCAAAGAATATGCAATACCTTTAATTTTCCTTGTACAGTGTCCGAGGGTCATTCAGTTATAGTTATCAACTAGTTGAGCAGCTCCTTTTTTTATTGTGAAGTTGTATTCTGACCAACCATGGTTTAATATAATCTGAAATCTCCAAAAAGTATTCCACAGGGAAAGAAAAGGGTTAATAATAGCGAAAAAATGTCTCTTACTTAACCATGTAACAGGGACTATTTCACTCTGCCGAATTTGCAGATCCACAGACTGACATGGTTTTTGTTCATTATAACTGATAATAAATTACTGAGGATGTCGTAACAGATGTAAAAAGGTGAGGTAAAGCATGCAATCCAAAAACACATGTCTATTTGGTTGTGGTACTATAAAATATTTTTTGCAACAACTTTCTTAGCTGTCCACATTAGTGTTCCCTAAACTTATACTAAAGGATATTGGGGGACATATATCAAAACTGTTGGAGCAGAAAAAAGCTGAAAGCAGTTATGGGCAACTGCTTCCCTTTTCCTTTGCGCCTAATTAAAAAAAAATCTCCACCATTGTGTTAATTATTGTTGAAATACTTAGGCTCCATGCACACGACCATGTTCGGTCCTGATATACGGTCCGCATGTCGGCCGCATGTCCCGGACCGAACACAGTGCCGGTAGCTGGGCTCCGAGCATCATAGTTATCTATGACACTAGGTGTCACTGCCTCACCGCGGGACAACTGTCCCGTACTGTAATCCTATTTTCAGTACGGGACAGTAGTTCCGCGGAGAGGCAGTGACTCATGGCATCGTACATAACTATGATGCTAGGAGCCCGGCTCCCTGCAGTGTGTTCCGTTCGGACCGAATTTCACGGACCAAACACGGTCATGTGCAACTCCACCTTTGGTACAGCCTTTTCTGTTTAGGGGCAGTATGTATAAACTATACCTGTAGCTCCATGCAGAGTGCAGTGAAGTGCTTTATACATTTTATAAATAAGTTTATATAGCTCTCACCATTAACAGTGATCAATGTTTTCAGGAGAGCAGCACACATAATCGGTGTAGGAAAATGCTGAGGCTTATAGCTTGGCAAGAGTGGGGAGGCAGAGGCTGCATAGCCCTGGTCTAGATCAGTCAAGATTTAATCTAATTCCTCTTGTTTTCAGTGAGGTCAATAAAGGCAGTAATGTCTTCTTTTGTAGTCATTACATTGGCTGTGCTAGACACAAATTGGGATTTTCCACATTTATATTGTGCATGAGGTTGCCTAGGAACAAATGTGATGACACAGGTTGCAATATGACCACAATTATATTTGTGTTTTCTTCTACACCATTCCCAGTTTTATAAATGCAGTGCGTCCTTGGAGGCACAGCTTCCAGAGATGAAATGTGATTTGAAGAACAATGGTAGTATTCATATTCAAGTGAAAATGTTTCAGGTTCTTAAACACTGCAGGTTAGACCAACACTAAATGCATATTGATCGATTTACAGAATAAATCATTGGTATCCTATAGAGTTTAAGTGTGTAATGCTTACTTTCATAGGAAAGAATACTGTTTTTAGCGTAACATTGTGTATTCTAAAGGACAATAAAGCACAGCTTATTTATATGCGGTAGTACACACAGCGCTGCTATGTAAAGAACAAAACTTCAAATATTGGAACATTCTTATCCAATATTAAGAACAGGGCTAGATGACTCAGGAGTAGGTAAACCAGGCAGCTCTCACGGACAGCTTATGCCCAACTTTATATTGATGGTAAAATATGAACAGTATTTCTGGGTCTTTAAAAGATCTAAATGGCTCATAAATGCCAGTAGCTGGCTCGGAAATCCTGCGTATTCTTAGGTTGATGTTATGTGACGTCCTTGTGCAACCAGCCTACTGATGTTCCTGTGTTGAAAACTTTTTGCACTGGATACCTGAAGGCAACTATAATGTCCCTTATGTATTATACAATTAGAGTTCAGTGTAATTTTCCAAACTGCACAGGTAAACCGACTTGGATCAGTTGCTGTTGGTAACAATGCAGCCACAAGGCAGACAATTATTTCTCCCTAATAATAATCATTCCCACACTGGAACCCAAAAAAGGAACCAATAAACTGATGACATCATCAGGTTATGGCTGACTTCCTGCCAATAAAATCCAACATGCCGGATCAAAATTTCTACAGATTGCTTGTCAGTTATCATCATTTGCTTGAAAGTACGTAACCAATTAATGGCTGACAATAGGGAAAGAAGAGCAGTTACATTTTTTTAATATAACGTCTATGGTCATCTTAAGCCACCGAGCACATTGAAGAAGTGTTACCAAATAATACACCTGGGAACCTCACTGAACCCAAGAATGTGCTGGTAATGGTCTTGACCAGAGATGCTGAACTGGCCACCCAGGGGCACATGTGGCCCACATGTGCCTGAAGTGCAGCCCTTAGGGGAAAGTAAATTCATATGGCTACCCAGGATAATGATGAAGAGTGCTCCTATAGTCCTATACGCTGAGTGGTCTACCTAATCATAAGGACAGAAGCTCTACTACAGGGGTCAGCAACCTGTGGCAAAGTTGACACATGGGGTATGGTTTACTGGCACACTGCCCTCTTCCGCTGTCCAGCGCTGTTGAGTGCTTGGTGGTGCTGTACACAGGGAGAGAGAGCGGCACTTAATTATGTGCTTGGCCGCGCTGGTCATCAGGTTAAAGAGCAGTATGTTTGTCGCTGCTGAACATCTGGCAAGCACACAGTGCAGCACTACAATCCTGGCCAAAGGTTTGAAACTGACACCAATTTTGGTTTTCACAAAGTTTGCTGCTTCAGATCTTATAGTGGCAATTTGCATTAACTCTAGATTGTTATGAGGAGTGATCAGATGAATTGCAATTAATTGCAAAGTTATTCCTTGCCATAAAAATTTACCTAATCACAAAAACCCCATTTTCACTGCATGTCAGTCCTGCCACCAAATGACCTGCTAACATAATTTCAATGATCTTCTCGTTAACTCAGGAGAAAGTGTTAATGAGGTCAAGGCAGCTGATATCACTCTGTCATGCTGATTGAATTATAAGAGCAGACTGGTTGATTTAAAAGGGGGATGGTGCTTGAAATTATTGTTTTCTTCTGTTAACCATGGCTACCTCCAAGGAAACACCTGAAGTCATCGTTGCTTTGCATCAAAAGCGCTTTACAGGCAAATACATTGCTGCTTGCAAGATTGCCCCTAATCAACCATTTATTGGATCATCAAGAACTTCAAGGAGAGAGATTCAATTGCAGTGAAGAAGGCTTCAGGGCACCCAAGAAAGTCCAGCAAGTGCCAAGACCGTTTCCTAAAGAGGATTCCGCTATGGGATCAGTTCAACACCAGTGCAGAGCTTGCTCAGGAATGGCAGCAGTCAGGTGTCAGTGCATCTTCACGCACAGTGAGGGGAAGGCTTTTAAAGGCTGGCCTGGTGTCAAGAAGGGCAGCAAAGAAGCTACTTCTGTCCAAGAAAAACATCTAGGACAGACTGATATTCTGCAGGAAGTACAGGGATTGGACTGCAGAGGACTTCAGACTGTTTGGGACATCTGGAAAAATTATTGTCCAGAGAAAAAAAGGTGAGCGCTCCCATGAGTCCTGTGTCATGCCAACAGTAAAGCATCCTGGGACCATTGATGTGTGGGGTTGGGTTTCATCCATGAAGTGGGCTGACTCAAAATTTTGCCTAAGAACATGAAAAAAGAATGGTATCTAAACTTCCTCCAAGAGCAACTTCTCCCAACGATCCAGGAGCAATTTGGTGATGAGCAATGCTTTTTCCTGCACCATGTCACAAAAGAAAAGTGATAACTAAGTGGCTCGGTGAACAAAACATTACAATTTTAGGTCCATGGCCAGGAAACTACCCAGATCTCAATCCCATTGAGAACGTGCCGTCAACCCTGAAAAAGCGGGTGGACAAACAAAAACACAGAATTTGTGATAAACTCCAAGCACTGATTAGGCAAGAATGGGTTGAAATCAGTCAGGATTTGGCCCAGAAACTGATAACCAGCATGCCAGGGCGAATTGCAGAAGTCTTGAAAACGAAGGATCAACACTGCAAATATGGAGTCTTCACAAAAACTTGATGTATTTGTCAATAAAAGTTTAAAAACGTATGAAATACTTATAATTGTGCTTCAGTATACCATAGAAACATCTGACTAAAAGATCTAAAAGCACTGAAGCAGAAGGCTTTGTGAAAACCAACATTTCTGTCAGTCTTAAATTTTTTTAGCCAGGACTGTACTCTCTCTAATGATGTTCAGGATCCCTAAGTGCATAATGCAGCGATGCTCTCTCCTGGTGATCAGTGTCACAAGGACAGGATTCAGTAACCGCTCTGTAAAAGAAAGGGTTAGAAAAAGTTGGCAGCTCTCTCTTCTATGTGCACCCCCCCCCCCCCAAGCTGGTGTTCATTAGCTGTAGTCTCTCCTATGTGCACACCCCAAATCTGGTGTTTAGTAGCCACAGTCCCTCCTTTGTGCACCCCCAGCTGCTGTTCAGTTGTCACTCCCTCTTGTGGGCACCACCAAGCTGATGTTCAGTAGCCATGGGCTCTCCGGTGTGCAGTTCCCCCTAGCTGGTATTCAATAGCCATGGTCTCTCCTATGTGCACCCCCCCAAGTGGTGTTCAGTAGCCTCACATGCACCGCAGATGGATCATCCGAGCAAAGAAAGTCAGGGACAAGGTTCACCCTAAAATTTAAGTTTAATTAAAGGGGTTTTCTACGACCGGACATATGATGACCTATCCACAGGATAGTTCATCAGTATTTGATCGTTGCTGGTCCGACAACCAAACCCCGCACCCATTAACTGCTCCGGCTGCCTATGGGCTTTGGATGTTTTGAACGGTATGCAATAGTTGGAGCCAGAAGCAGATGGCTCCAACCACTGCATAGCATCAGTTCTGCAGAACTGCAGCTCTGCCCCTATTCACTTGAATAGGAGTAGAGCTGTAGTACTGCAGCTTGGTCGCTATTCTGTGACCGGAGCCATCTGCTTCCGGCTCCAACTACTGCATACCATTCAAAACACCCGGAGGCAGCCGGAGCAGCTAATGGGTGTGGGGTCCGAGTGTTGGACCCCCACCGATCATGTACTGATGAGTTATCGTGTGGTGTTTTTTCGATCTTCAAAAATTATGTTTATGTGTGTATATATATATATATATATATATAGCAGAAGAAAATTTGCAGCACTCCAACATGAAAAAAATGGTGGTTTATTCAATCCAAACTAACAGCAACGTTTCAATCCTACAATAGGATCTTTATCAAGCCTAGTGACACATCTACTCAGCAAGTTTATATATGTTTGAGACTCTTTTACATAATTAGTCTCATTATAAAACAATCAAATACAAAGTGTATGAAAACAAACATCATATATTGTGTACGGTATCATCATAAACATAGACATGATACAGAAAATACAGAAGTGTGTATGTGACATCGTGAATAACAATACATAATAACAAAAACATTAAAAACAACTGATTACATTATAATCATTTATGCAGCAGTGGTGTAAAATCCATTGGCATATCCTCACTCACCAATCAGAACTTCAGACTCAACTACTCCATTCAAGTGTGTTGCAGCACTCTGCTGCATCCCTCGTGGTAATTGAAATTCGACACATCAGTGTAATCCCCCGAGGCGGAAGTAAATCATCACTCCGCAGCAGAGAGCATAGATCGCATCCATATGATGTAATGCGTGTCAATGCGTTCCACTGAGTCGCCCCATGTATCATGGCATCGTAAGTTGCTAAGCAACTGCTGTAACATTACTATAAACATCCATTGACACGGCTATGTCAGTCAAAAAGTCATGAATGTAAAAAATACAGATATATTAGTAAATGCTCCCTATAGTAAGTGATGGAGATATTAGGAATATCTAAAAGTAGCTTTATATCGGCTTTTAAAGATGATCCACACGTGGGTTCAAAGACCTCTGTATACAACCAAGTACTCAGAACGATCTTGTTCCCAGAGTTATGGGACCACATAGTCACGTCTTCACGTGTCCAGGATGTCACATTATCCTCATACGTGTAACGGACCCATATTATCACACTAGTGATATGATATATCATAAGACAAAAGAATGCATGAGAATCCCTCTCGCTTTTAATATCTCTCTATCACTTAGAAACCTAATAGGAGACTAGAAACAATTCAACAAATAATAAACATATTTTATTGATGCAATAAGACTTGATGCATTGAACATAGCCCCGTCAAATATCATAGTACAATAACATTGAAAAATAATTAAAGAAGTTCCGAAGTTCTGTTGGGAGTGGTATTCCAATCTAAAAAAATACAAAACATAATTGTTTTTAGTATTTATAAGACATTGACAGTAAATATGAGATATAGATATTGATATTAATGTGTCAACAATCATCATACTGAAGAGAACATCAAGAGAACACGAGGGAACGGAGCTCATAAGGCTATTCTATCTACAACAAATTCTACATTAAGTCCACAAGGTTTTAAGGAGTTCAGTAAAAATATCCATCTTAATTCTTTTTTGTGTAAAACCAGATGGCGATCACCACCAAATTGTAATGGAGGAACATGGTCCAGAATCATAAATGTTAGATCCCTTTCATTGTGACCATGTTCCGAAAAATGTTTAGCTACAGGTAAATCAAGTTTCTTTTTACGTATAGAAAAACGGTGATTGTTTAGACGAGTTTTAAAGGAACAGGTGGTTTCACCCACATAAAGGAGGCCACAGGGACACCATAGCACATATATGACCCACTCTGAGTCACAGGTGAAATTGTGTTTAATTTTAAACTGTTGTCCAGTCAACGGATGTCTAAAAAATTCCCCTTTGCACATCAAAGCACAATTAACACATCTGTAACATGGAATATTGCCAGGTTTTAGTGGTTTAAAAATAGGTTGTGTCGTTTTCTTATGATCTGGCATTCTGGTTTTCACCAGTCTATCTCGAAGATTTTGTGGGCGTCTATAGGACATAAGTGGATCATTATTCAATACATCAATGTGTCCAAAACTATTGCTAATAATTGGCCAATGTCTATTCATAATTTTGGAAATGTCTCCACTTCTATCATTATAAGTAGAGATAAATGGAATACGTTTCCGTTTTCCATGCGCTGACGGTTTTTTAGACTGCAATAAACTGTCCCTCGCTACATTATCAATCTTCTTTCTATGTGTCCACAGTAATGTTTTGGGGTAACCTCTTTGTAAAAAGTTACTAACCATAGTGTCTAAAGATATATCAAGATCCTCCTGTCTGTCGGTATTGCGTTTGGCCCTAATCATTTGGCTGTACGGCAAGGACCTTACCATACTTCTCGGATGGCAACTATCAAATCGTAACAGAGTGTTCCTATCGGTCTCTTTCGTGTACATTTTAGTTCTAATTATATTATTCACAATAGATACAGTAACATCCAAGAATTGGATATTATCCATAGAATGTATCATCGTAAATTGAATATCATCATCTATTGAATTAAGAAACCTATGAAAATCAATTAATGTAGTGACAGTGTCAGTCCAAATGAGGAAGATGTCATCTATGTATCGCCACCACTTCAAAACATGTGAGAAGTGGTGGGATACATAGACCGACCCCTCCTCAATGTTGTCCATGAAAATGTTGGCGTACGTGGGAGCCATGTTAGACCCCATGGCCGTTCCTTTCAACTGAATATAATAACTCTCTTTGAATATGAAATAATTAGATGTCAAAATAAGTTCCACTAATGAAATAATAAACTCACAAGTAGCATTGTCATAGTCAGAAGTCAATAATTTACGTCGTACAGCATCAAGACCCTTGTTGTGATCAATCGAGGTATAAAGAGATGTAACATCAAAGGAGACCAAAATGGACCCCTCTGGTAGTTTTATAGATTTTAATTTCTGTAGAAAATCAGTGGTGTCTCTAATATAAGATTTGGAGTTAATAGCAAAATTTCTCAGCACTTTGTCCACAAAGATAGAGATGTTACTTATTAATGAGCCCCGGCCAGATACAATAGGGCGACCTGGTGGGTTCATTAAATCTTTGTGGATTTTTGGTAATATATATAAGCAAGGAGTAACAGGAAATTCAACAGTGAGAAATTTATGTAGCATTTGATCAATTATATCTTCATCTAGAGCTGTTTTAATAAGTGAAGTAATTCTTTTTGAAATATCCTGTCTAGGATCATTTTTTAGTACTCTATATACATTGGTATCTGCTAGTTGTCTGTAACATTCTCTCAAGTACATATCTGAATCCATAACCACGATTGCTCCACCCTTATCAGCAGGTTTTATAGTGAGATCATGGTTATGGATCAACTCATCTAATGCCACCATATCAAGAGTAGTCATATTAGGCTGTTTAAAGCTCAATTCACACGTTTGAGACCTAAGTAAAGCAATATCTTTCTGTACTAGTTCTCTAAAGGTTTCTATCGCATGTGATGCTATAGGAGGTTGGAACACACTCTTATTAAATAACCCCAGTTTTTTAAGTGATAGTATCGGAAGGGTATCCTGTATTACTGTATTAACCGGTTGTGTTTCAAACCAGACCTTCAATTTAATAGATCTGACAAAACTGTAAATATCCAACTCTAATTGAAACCAATCAATATGCTGATTAGGGCAAAATGACAACCCTTTTGATAATAGCGTCATACGTAATTTCTCCATGTGTACATTAAAATCATCAGTTTGCACCAACGTTTTGAGTGTGTTCTCCAAATCTTGTACTTTCACCCTTAAAGATCTCAGATCTCTCTGCAAAAAATCCATATTAAGTAATATGGTTTCCAAGGCATATTTTAATGTACACATGGAGAAATTACGTATGACGCTCAATAAAGTGAGGATGGATATAGAAGAAACCAAAAAGAAGAAATGGTTCCGTGATCAAACAGATTATTCTATGGGACGTGTTTACACTTGGGACAATTCTCTCAATTATGCTGATGGAGCCTTTAGACGTGACAACAAAAGAAGCAATGAACCGGCTTTCAATAAAAGCGATTCCCGTAATCAATTCCATACTAAGAAATATCCTCCAAGTAATAATGAAGATTTTTTAGATTCCAGCCCACTGGACAAATCAAAAAGAAGAAAACCAGACGAGCAGGTCGTAGGAGAAGCAGAGGAAGGAAGAACCCGTTTTCAAAAATCTACTCATCAGAAAGGGCAGAAACCGGTGCAGGACAGCACCAAGAGGACTCTGCCCAAACCACAGTGGTAAATATCTCTCAACATCAATTGTCTCATACACAATTACAATTATTATCAAAAGGGTTGTCATTTTGCCCTAATCAGCATATTGATTGGTTTCAATTAGAGTTGGATATTTACAGTTTTGTCAGATCTATTAAATTGAAGGTCTGGTTTGAAACACAACCGGTTAATACAGTAATACAGGATACCCTTCCGATACTATCACTTAAAAAACTGGGGTTATTTAATAAGAGTGTGTTCCAACCTCCTATAGCATCACATGCGATAGAAACCTTTAGAGAACTAGTACAGAAAGATATTGCTTTACTTAGGTCTCAAACGTGTGAATTGAGCTTTAAACAGCCTAATATGACTACTCTTGATATGGTGGCATTAGATGAGTTGATCCATAACCATGATCTCACTATAAAACCTGCTGATAAGGGTGGAGCAATCGTGGTTATGGATTCAGATATGTACTTGAGAGAATGTTACAGACAACTAGCAGATACCAATGTATATAGAGTACTAAAAAATGATCCTAGACAGGATATTTCAAAAAGAATTACTTCACTTATTAAAACAGCTCTAGATGAAGATATAATTGATCAAATGCTACATAAATTTCTCACTGTTGAATTTCCTGTTACTCCTTGCTTATATATATTACCAAAAATCCACAAAGATTTAATGAACCCACCAGGTCGCCCTATTGTATCTGGCCGGGGCTCATTAATAAGTAACATCTCTATCTTTGTGGACAAAGTGCTGAGAAATTTTGCTATTAACTCCAAATCTTATATTAGAGACACCACTGATTTTCTACAGAAATTAAAATCTATAAAACTACCAGAGGGGTCCATTTTGGTCTCCTTTGATGTTACATCTCTTTATACCTCGATTGATCACAACAAGGGTCTTGATGCTGTACGACGTAAATTATTGACTTCTGACTATGACAATGCTACTTGTGAGTTTATTATTTCATTAGTGGAACTTATTTTGACATCTAATTATTTCATATTCAAAGAGAGTTATTATATTCAGTTGAAAGGAACGGCCATGGGGTCTAACATGGCTCCCACGTACGCCAACATTTTCATGGACAACATTGAGGAGGGGTCGGTCTATGTATCCCACCACTTCTCACATGTTTTGAAGTGGTGGCGATACATAGATGACATCTTCCTCATTTGGACTGACACTGTCACTACATTAATTGATTTTCATAGGTTTCTTAATTCAATAGATGATGATATTCAATTTACGATGATACATTCTATGGATAATATCCAATTCTTGGATGTTACTGTATCTATTGTGAATAATATAATTAGAACTAAAATGTACACGAAAGAGACCGATAGGAACACTCTGTTACGATTTGATAGTTGCCATCCGAGAAGTATGGTAAGGTCCTTGCCGTACAGCCAAATGATTAGGGCCAAACGCAATACCGACAGACAGGAGGATCTTGATATATCTTTAGACACTATGGTTAGTAACTTTTTACAAAGAGGTTACCCCAAAACATTACTGTGGACACATAGAAAGAAGATTGATAATGTAGCGAGGGACAGTTTATTGCAGTCTAAAAAACCGTCAGCGCATGGAAAACGGAAACGTATTCCATTTATCTCTACTTATAATGATAGAAGTGGAGACATTTCCAAAATTATGAATAGACATTGGCCAATTATTAGCAATAGTTTTGGACACATTGATGTATTGAATAATGATCCACTTATGTCCTATAGACGCCCACAAAATCTTCGAGATAGACTGGTGAAAACCAGAATGCCAGATCATAAGAAAACGACACAACCTATTTTTAAACCACTAAAACCTGGCAATATTCCATGTTACAGATGTGTTAATTGTGCTTTGATGTGCAAAGGGGAATTTTTTAGACATCCGTTGACTGGACAACAGTTTAAAATTAAACACAATTTCACCTGTGACTCAGAGTGGGTCATATATGTGCTATGGTGTCCCTGTGGCCTCCTTTATGTGGGTGAAACCACCTGT
The DNA here is from genome assembly GCF_050947455.1 of Rhinoderma darwinii. NCBI lineage: Eukaryota > Metazoa > Chordata > Amphibia > Anura > Rhinodermatidae > Rhinoderma > Rhinoderma darwinii. The sequence goes on from NC_134690.1 coordinate 137,956,947, forward strand.
TCCTTTAAAACTCGTCTAAACAATCACCGTTTTTCTATACGTAAAAAGAAACTTGATTTACCTGTAGCTAAACATTTTTCGGAACATGGTCACAATGAAAGGGATCTAACATTTATGATTCTGGACCATGTTCCTCCATTACAATTTGGTGGTGATCGCCATCTGGTTTTACACAAAAAAGAATTAAGATGGATATTTTTACTGAACTCCTTAAAACCTTGTGGACTTAATGTAGAATTTGTTGTAGATAGAATAGCCTTATGAGCTCCGTTCCCTCGTGTTCTCTTGATGTTCTCTTCAGTATGATGATTGTTGACACATTAATATCAATATCTATATCTCATATTTACTGTCAATGTCTTATAAATACTAAAAACAATTATGTTTTGTATTTTTTTAGATTGGAATACCACTCCCAACAGAACTTCGGAACTTCTTTAATTATTTTTCAATGTTATTGTACTATGATATTTGACGGGGCTATGTTCAATGCATCAAGTCTTATTGCATCAATAAAATATGTTTATTATTTGTTGAATTGTTTCTAGTCTCCTATTAGGTTTCTAAGTGATAGAGAGATATTAAAAGCGAGAGGGATTCTCATGCATTCTTTTGTCTTATGATATATCATATCACTAGTGTGATAATATGGGTCCGTTACACGTATGAGGATAATGTGACATCCTGGACACGTGAAGACGTGACTATGTGGTCCCATAACTCTGGGAACAAGATCGTTCTGAGTACTTGGTTGTATACAGAGGTCTTTGAACCCACGTGTGGATCATCTTTAAAAGCCGATATAAAGCTACTTTTAGATATTCCTAATATCTCCATCACTTACTATAGGGAGCATTTACTAATATATCTGTATTTTTTACATTCATGACTTTTTGACTGACATAGCCGTGTCAATGGATGTTTATAGTAATGTTACAGCAGTTGCTTAGCAACTTACGATGCCATGATACATGGGGCGACTCAGTGGAACGCATTGACACGCATTACATCATATGGATGCGATCTATGCTCTCTGCTGCGGAGTGATGATTTACTTCCGCCTCGGGGGATTACACTGATGTGTCGAATTTCAATTACCACGAGGGATGCAGCAGAGTGCTGCAACACACTTGAATGGAGTAGTTGAGTCTGAAGTTCTGATTGGTGAGTGAGGATATGCCAATGGATTTTACACCACTGCTGCATAAATGATTATAATGTAATCAGTTGTTTTTAATGTTTTTGTTATTATGTATTGTTATTCACGATGTCACATACACACTTCTGTATTTTCTGTATCATGTCTATGTTTATGATGATACCGTACACAATATATGATGTTTGTTTTCATACACTTTGTATTTGATTGTTTTATAATGAGACTAATTATGTAAAAGAGTCTCAAACATATATAAACTTGCTGAGTAGATGTGTCACTAGGCTTGATAAAGATCCTATTGTAGGATTGAAACGTTGCTGTTAGTTTGGATTGAATAAACCACCATTTTTTTCATGTTGGAGTGCTGCAAATTTTCTTCTGCTATATATCATTATACGTCCTAGGATCGGGACGTTTTGCTGGGCACCTGGTCGATTATTCATTAGTGAGTGCTGCTGTCTTCTTGTGTGCTATATATATATATATATATATATATATCTAAGAAGAAAGCAGCACCTCAACTGTGCAGTTTGATCTGGGCTGTTTGATCTAACCTACATGTGTACTCTCTACACAGCAGTGTGGTGAGGTTGCAGGATTGGATCATGACCCGATAGCAGATTGTCTCCTAACGGCGATAACTTTGACGGAATCAATGGCGTAGTCGACTACGGTATTGATTCCGTCAAAACGACGGAACCCTTGCACAACGGAGACAAACGGAAACCATTGGCACCGGATCCGTCGGAAACGGAAACCTATGGTTTCCGTTTGTGTGTCAGGGCTCCATTCCGACAGAAAGCTCTGACGGAACGGAGCCCTAGCGCTGATGTGAACAAACCCTTACTCTTCTGAAAAAATGGCATCTCTAAATTGACAGTTTATCTTTATTAAATTGACAGTGTTTATATGCATAGTTATATTTTTGTTATTGATGATCTGCCCACTTTAAATATGGCGCAATTTACAACTAAACCTGTATGACGCATGCACAGAGTTCGTAATGCACTCGCATCACTTGGTATACGATGAACTTCAGTGTGTTTGTTGGCTTATAGGCAATATCAAGAGACTATGGAGCTCGGCCGCGATTCCAGTGTTTGGTTGACATGCGCAGTCTATCGCTGAAGACGCTACACAGCAGTTTGAGGGTACAGACCTATTTTTGGATCAGTGCGGGAAACACATTTACTTCTAATTTTATTTCTTGTTGCTTATATAGTGCCAACATTATCCAGTGCTGTACAGAGATTTTCATCACCCACATCAATCCCTGTCCCCAATAAGAATTATTTATAAACCACAAAAAAAAATAATAAAGACAGATAATTTTGTTTTGATTTTTGCAAGTTCACTCTACTGTCTTCTAGACATATCTCAAAGTGCATATCCAGTTTCCGCTATAGGAAAATACTACTACAGGCAGGTGTAATTCAACCTTCGCCATTAAATTAAAGGCTATGTAAACCTTTGAATGGAAGTTTTGTTTCGTTTTTTTTTAAAAAAAAGGTCAGTCAATGTGATTAGTGCATCTTTATAAATAGTTTTTATTTAAAAATAGTTTTACTTTTTTAGATACAGCTGTTGTGTATTCTCTATACAGAGCAGCTGTATCTTTCGTTGTGACCTGAATCCATCAGTCCGGTGGGACTGACGGGTTCATTGTCAGCTGTTCCTGCGTGTCTCTGACACACAGAATCCACCTGTAATATATCCAATCTAAGTTATGAATTTAGATGTAAAAGATTACAGGTGGATAACTGTATAAGATCAATAACATTACATGTTTTTTTAAATTATTATTATTATTATTATTTATTATTATATGTTGTGTAGACAAAATAAGTGGACAAGGTTGAATGGATATTTGTTCCTCTTTTAATGTTATGCACTATTCACACCACGTTTGACCATACAGTTGGCAGTATACGACTAGGAAAGAAAGCTTTAAGCATCCAGACGTATACTATACAGTGTCCATAGACTTCTATAGGGCAGACCTATGTCAAAAGTATTTTCTTGTCATACTTGAAAGTATAGAGCAACAACGGAATCATACAGATGCACTGCTCCGAAGTTGACACAGACGTGTTGGTCCTTTTTAGAAGTTTACTTTTCTTAATTTATTTTTCAATAAAAAGTTTTGGACCGCTACGCATTTCAAGGCTAAAAAGGCCTCTTCATCATGCTTTAGTGCGATTTCTGAACCTTTATTTCAGATGAAGCTTGCCCCATGAAGCACCGTTTTTTCTTCCTTTTTTCTTTTGTCATATGTCTGCAAGGTTCATATCTGGATATCTTTTTTTTTTTTTTTAATTCAGGAGGTTAGGGTAGGGTATAAAATAATAAACTAACAGGTACTCATCCTTGGAAATACCCCGTTCTAGCACTGACACCCTGTCTGCCGCTGCTTTGGTCCTGGAAGCTGTTCATTGGTCACTACAGACAAATCGCTGGTGTCAATGGTGATGCTGCCATGAACGGCACGTAACTGCTGAGGCCAACAATTGTCTGCAGTGACACTTGACCGATGAACGCCAAATGATCACTGCGAGAGGTTCCAGGACAGGAGCGGCAGCAAGCAGGGTGTCAGCGCTGGAATGAGGGGCATTTCAAAGGGTTATTACTTGTTAGTTTATTATCTTATACCCTCCTGCAAAATTTGAAAACTCATGGATTATTTTTTTTAATAATAGAAGTCAATGGCAGATGTATGGATATAGTCTTCATACGTTTGCAAAGTAGTACACGTTCAGATTGGTCTGAAGAAAAAAAAAATCTTTACTTCCCCTTTAGAAATGTAGTTCTGTCAAACAGATGTCAACTGTATGCCACTCTAAATCCCTTTTGGCTGATTCATTTGATGGATTATTTAAAAAATTGTATACAGTAAGGGGCTGTTTACATCACATTTTTTGTTTATGTTTAGGATGTAATTCTTAGCATGGAAAGCAAAACATGCCCATAGGGCTCCATTGTCAGATGGAGGAGGAAAGAGTGTCTTTTAGCCACCGTCAGGCCGGTATATACGTCTGTATACTGAATAGACTATACTATTCCATCCCACGGGGTGCACTAAAAAAACGTATACCTATATACGTATAGCCTATCGGTGACTGAGGTGGCATTCGTCACAGGCATCCATTAAACAGATACGTCATGAGTTTTTCTATAGCTTTTCATGACATTACTGTTAACTGGATGTCATCATAGCCTATGAGTGATAGATGCATTAAACAGATGCCTAAGGCCGGATTCACACGAGCGTTTTCGGTCCGTGATATAAGGACCGTATGCCGTCAGTATTTCCTGAACCAAACACACTCCAGGGAGCCGTGCTCTTTTTGTCATAGCTGTCTATGACGCCAGGAGTCCCTGTCTCGCTGCGGGAAAATTGTACGGGACTCCTAGCGTAATAGTTAACTTTGACGCTGGGAGCCAGGCTCCCTGCAGTGTGTCCGGTCAGGGAAATACTGCCGGCATATGGTCCGTATATCACAGACCGAACACACTTGTGTTAATCTGGCCTAACAGTGGCGTCCATCAACAATAGGCTATAATAGTATACGTTTAACGGAAACATCATGATAAGGGTCATGAGCGTTTATGACGTGTCCGTTAAATGGATACCCTTATAGCCTATGGGTGGTGGATGCCACTGTTAGGCATCCGTCAAAGTCTACGTATAAAGTACACTACCGTTCAAAAGTTTGGGGTCACCAGGACAATTTTGTGTTTTCCATGAAAACTCACACTTATATTTATCAAATGAGTTGCAAAATGACTAGAAAATATAGTCAAGACATTGACAAGGTTAAAAATAATGATTTTTATTTGAAATAATAATTTTCTCCTTCAAACTTTGCTTTCGTCAAAGAATGCTCCATTTGCAGCAATTACAGCATTGCAGACCTTTGGCATTCTAGCTGTTAATTTGCTGAGGTAATCGGGAGAAATTTCTCCCCATGCTTCCAGAAGCCCCTCCCACAAGTTGGATTGGCTTGATGGGCACTTCTTGCGTACCATACGGTCAAGCTGCTCCCACAACAGCTCTATGGGGTTGAGATCTGGTGACTGCGCTGGCCACTCCATTACAGATAGAATACCAGCTGCCTGCTTCTTCCCTAAGTAGTTCTTGCAGAATTTGGAGGTGTGCTTTGGGTCATTGTCCTGTTGTAGGATGAAATTGGCTCCAATCAAGCGCTGTCCATAGGGTATGGCATGGCGTTGCAAAATGGAGTGATAGCCTTCCTTATTCAAAATCCCTTTTACCTTGTACAAATCTCCCACTTTACCAGCACCAAAGCAACCCCAGACCATCACATTACCTCCACCATGCTTGACAGATGGCGTCAGGCACTCTTCCAGCATCTTTTCAGTTGTTCTGCGTCTCACAAATGTTCTTCTGTGTGATACAAACACCTCAAACTTCGATTCGTCTGTCCATTACACTTTTTTCCAACTTCCTCTGTCCAATGTCTGTGTGCTTTTTCCCATATTAATCTTTTCCTTTTATTAGCTAGTCTCAGATATGGCTTTTTCTTTGCCACTCTGCCCTGAAGTGGCCTGCATCCCGGAGTTGCCTCTTCACTGTAGACGTTGACACTGGCGTTTTGCGGGTACTATTTAATGAAGCTGCCAGTTGAGGACCTGTGAGGCGTCTATTTCTCAAACTAGAGACTCTAATGTACTTGTCTTGTTGCTCAGTTGTGCAGCGGGGCCTCCCACTTCTCTTTCTACTCTGGTAAGAGCCTGTGTGTGCTGTCCTCTGAAGGGAGTAGTACACACCGTTGTAGGAAATCTTCAGTTTCTTGGCAATTTCTCGCATAGAATAGCCTTCATTTCTAAGAACAAGAATAGACTGTCGAGTTTCACATGAAAGCTCTCTTTTTCTAGCTATTTTGGAGTTTAATCGAACCCACAAATGTAATGCTCCAGATTGTCAACTAGCTCAAAGGAAGGTCAGTTTTATAGCTCCTCTAAACAGCAAAACTGAGTTTTCATGTGTTTTCTAATCATCCATTAGCCTTCTAACACAGCTAGCAAACACAATGTACCATTAGAACACTGGAGTGATGGTTGCTGGAAATGGGCCTCTATGCACCTATGTAGATATTGCATTAAAAAACAGACGTTTGCAGCTAGAATAGTCATTTAGCACATTAACAATGTATAGAGTGTATTTCTGATTAATTTAATGTTATCTTCATTGAAAAAAACTGTGCTTTTCTTTCAAAAATAAGGACATTTCTAAGTGACCCTAAACTTTTGAACTGTAGTGTATATGTAGGGAGCTTTTCCCGGCGTATACATCAAATGTAGGCCAAGAACTGTCATGTAAACAGCCCCTTAGCATACAGTTGCATCCTTTTTTTTTCTTGCAGTATATATTTTCTTTTTTATAAGTTATATGAATGTCTGATAAAGGGCACAAATGTGGAGTGAATCTAGCCTAACATAAGAATTATCATTTTGAGTGTAATATCAAACAGGTTGTAAATCACTAAACCTTATTCCCTCTACAAAATTACTGTACAAACCTGGAAATAATTTCTGTGTAAGTGGAACAATTTCTTGTCAGAATGGATACAGATAATAATGTAAGACATATCCTAGTGATTGAATATTCGGTTAGTTTAGCTACAGAATAATTAAAATCTGCAGCTGCAGACAACAAAAGAATAGTAACATTATAAAAGTTAGCTGTTATTCTAGTTTTCTATAACCCAGTGTGTCATTTAACCCAAAGCCATGTTATAATTATTAACAGCCTTCAATGGGTAAGTGATCAACAAGATTTTGACACCATGGCACATCAACAGCCTTATGTATTATACATTATATGAATCATTTTACAACACTGATGCCCATTACTTAAAGGGGTTGTCTGAGATTTAATGACTTTGTGTTAATGTTTGTAATTTATAAATGTAAATACATTTGTAATATACTTACATTTTCCAAAGTGGCCCGGTTTTCAGATCCTGCCGTGGGGTACTTGACGGGTGACGTCACTCTCTGCACTGCCTCTGGCCGCTTTGTTGATCTTGAATTCTTTGCCGGGTATACGACACGTCACTTGTGACGTACGGGTATGGGCTGTTCTGCTGCACAGCCCTAAAGCGCATGCGCTTTCACTGCTGTTCTCGCGGTCCCTGTTGTTCTCGAGATAACAGCAGGGGCCGCGCATGCGCGTTACAACAGAACAAGCCGATATACACCACATCACAAGTGACGTGTCGTATACCCAGAAAATAATTCAGGATCAACAAAGCGGCCAGAGCCAGTACAGAGAGTGACGTCACCCGTCAAGTACCCCACGGCAGGATCTGGAAGCGGGGCCATTTTGGAAAATGTAAGTATATTACTAATGTATTTACATTTATAAATGACAAGCATTAACACAAAGTCATTAAATGTCGGACAACCCCTTTAAGCTTCGTGATGTGAACCTTCCTTAAAGCCTGAAAAAGGTACTTTTGTCACTAGCACGAGTATTCATGTAAGTAATGTAATAAAGAATTTTGACGCATCCAGCTGCCACATGTAATTTAATGTCCGCTCAGCATAGTCTTGACATCTTGCCTCGAAGAGCTACAACACAAAGGTTATGCTCAGCTCTAATGACTTCCTAACATTAAGCCTTGAGGGTCAGATTTAATTAAAAATAGAAATGCTTGACTGCTACAACTGCCCAAACACAGTCTACAAATGTACCATATTTACATATATTATTCCCAAGATAATCTGGATTGTCTCAAGTCTCGAAGCATATAAACATTAAAATTCAGCATTTCTACTGCTCGAATAATTAGCTCTAAGGGTGAGACCACATGTTACAGATGTTTTTATGGTGCCAATTTGTCTGTGAGAATTTACATCAAATCAAAACCAATTGTAATCAATGGGTTGAGATCATTGGGGTAAGGCCACGCATTTTGCCCATTGTACATTCGATTCTCAGTCAAAAACCAGGGGCGCAGCTAGGGGGGGGGGGGGCAGGCGGGGCATGTGACCTGGGCGCAACTTAGAGGGAAAGTTGGGAGGAGCCACTTGCATCTATGAAGGAAGCTGATTGGCAGGACAGTATGACATACCCTGTCAATCAGCACCTGTCAAGGGTGGCTATATACAGGGGTGGGCTATATGTGGTGCACCAAATACAGGGGTGGGCTATATGTGGGTCACTTTATACAGTGGTGGGCTATAAGTGGAGCACTATAGGGGAAGCTATATATGAGGCACTATATACAGGGGGGCTATATACAGGGGTGGGCTATATGTGGAGCATTATTTATAGGGGGAGATATATTTGCAGGGAACTATCTACAGGATTGGGCTATATGTTGGACACTATATACAGGATGGGCTATATGTGGAGCACTATCTACAGGGGGGCCATATGTGGGGCACTATCTACAGGAGGGACTACAGGTGGGGCACTATTTTCAGAGGGGGCTATATGTGAGGCACTACATACAGGGGTGGGCTATATGTGGAGCACTATCTACAGGGGTGGCTATATGTGGGGCACTAAATACAGGGCGGCTATATGTGGGACACTATATACAGGGGTGGGCTATATCTACAGGGGGAGCAGCTATATACAGGGGTGGGCTATATATGGAGCACTATAGGGGGAGCTATATGTGAGGCACTATATACAGGGATGGGCTATATGTGGAGCACTACAGGGGGAGCTATATGTAGGGCACTATCTAAAGGAGTGGGCTATATGTTGGACACAATATACAGGGGTGGGCTATATGTGGAGCACTATCTACAGGGGGGCTATATGTGGGGCACTATCTACAGGAGGAGCTACAGGTGGGGCACTATTTTCAAAGGGGGCTATATGTGAGGCACTATATACAGGGGTGGGCTATATGTGGAGCATTATCTACAGGGGTGGCTATATGTGGGCACTATATACAGGGGGGCTATATGTGGGACACTATCTACAGGCGTTCTATGGGGGTCATTATCTACAGGGGGATCTATGTAGGGCACTATTTACAGTGGGTTCTCAGGGGGGCACTATCTACAGGCGGCACGGTGAGTGAGTGAGTGTGTGTGTGGGACACAGTGCATGGTGCTATTATAATTAGAGGTGCAGGGTATGGCGCTATTATATTTAGGGGCACAGTGTCTGGCACCATGAGAACTTTATCTTTGCTTATATGTGCAGAAATGTTTGAAAAGTGAGAAGCTGAAGACATATGAGTTACAAACTGCAGAAATGGGCTGTGGCCAGGAGAAGTCATCATAGAGGTCTGGACCGGATGGTGAAGAAAATAGAAAAAGAACAACTAGAATCTGACTTCACCTGCGAGTCACTTAATGTAAATGTTTATTCTGCCTCTAATCAGCACTGTAGTCACTGTATGATCTGCAGTGAGATGGTGGGTGGTATGATTTTTTTTCGAAACAGAATCTCCCAGCATATCCCTACCGTTGTTTGGGCCATGCTGGGAGCTGTATACAGTTTAGTGCAAACCAATGCGGCAGGGGTTGCACTAAATTTTGCTGTAATTGTGCTAGTGTTGTATTTATGTACTGAGCTTTGTTCTGTTGTTGTATATATGTACTGAGCTTTGTTCTGGTGCTGTATATATGTACTGAGCTTTGTTCTGGTGCTGTATATATGTAATGAGCTGGCTCTGCTGCTGTATATATGTAGTGAGTGTGGTTCTGGTGCTGTAAATATGTAATGAGCTTGGTTTTGGTGCTGTTTATATGTAATGAGCTTTGTTCTGGAGCTGTATATATGTACTGAGCCTTGTTCTGGTGCTACTTATATATTGAGGTTTTTTTCTGGTGCTGTATATATGTACTGAGCTTTGTTCTGGTGCTGTATATATGTACTGTGCTTGGCTCTGTTGCTGTATATATGTAATGAATGAGCTTTGTTCTGGTGCTCCCTGGTTCTGGTGTTGTACATAGAAATATATTTCTTGTAAAATGCTCGATTTGGAAATAAATGACACCTCATTGATTGGCAGAGAAAACAAACATGGCGAGGAAGAAGGAGATGTCGGGAAAGAGGTTCGGGGGGGGGGGGCCGCCAAATTGAATCTTTGTCCTCAATGCTGGAGAACCTAGCTACGCCTCTGAAAAAACTATAATAAAAACTACATGACAGGATACATGAAGTACATATAGACATTATTAAACCTTAATAATCAAAATGGAGTTGAAACAATTTATAATAACCTATTGAATATAAAAACTGCACTCCTAATTCTTCGTGCTCCTCTGTCCCTCTACATAAGTGAAAATCAACCATTTAACATGAGGGAACTACTGGAAAATGTTTTCCCATCATGATTAAGTCCTCATACACATGACCGCAGTCTTTACCCGCTTGTACGGATCCGTAATTGTGAATAAAATACTGACCCAATCATTTCTATCGGCCACAAACACCTTCCCATATATTTACAGGTGTGTGTCCAGGCCGTAGAAATGAGCCGCACAAAATAGGGCATGTCCTATTCTTTGCATTTACAGACTGTGTTCCTACGCTTATCACTGTGAGAACGGTACATAAATTCTGCACGGTCGTGTGCATTAGTCCTTACCCCCTTTTAGCACTGGTCCAGTCATTCTACTGTCTACAGTCATTCACACTATCATACATGAAACATAAACACATCTAATTTGCATGGACTTCTCATAGTCCCTCTTATATTAATGTTTAACATTGAGCATTTACCACTTATTTTAACACAATCATATGAGACAGTCAATGTGAGAACTCAGACTTCTCAAATGTTTTGACCAACCCTTGCCAAGCATTTTTAAATGAGTTGTAAGTCAACCTAACATTCCTTGCATTTAGAATGAAGCTTTCATCCAAGAAGCTCATGACTTTTCTTTTAACACAAGCCTCTCATTCTGGGGGCGTCCCAGAACGCAAAGTCCTGACGCTGGCCAGCATCTGGACATTGTGTGCGGCAACGCACGTAAGGTCCTAAACTTAAGCTGGCATCAGGGCCTTGCGTGGCACCCTGAAGTAAAGAGAATCCGGGAGCAGGACGAGGTAAGTAAATAGAATTAATTTTTTTAAATCTCATTTGGGTACTAATTTAGTTTAGGGTTCTGGTCTGGGGTCTAATTTAATTTACGGGTCTAGTCTGGGGTCTGATTTAATTAAGGGGTCTGGTCTGGGGTCTGATTTACTTTAGGGGCCTGGCGGCTGAATAATTTAAGGGTTTTGGTCTGGTTCTGCTTTAATTTAGGGGTCTGGTCTGGGGTCTGATTTAATGTAGGTGTATGCTCTGTAGCCTGAATTAATTTAGGTATCTGGTTGGGGGTCTGATTTACTTTAGGAGTTTGTTCTGGGGTCTGTTTTAATCATTGAGGAGTCTGAATAAAATAAAGGGTCTGGTCTGGGGTCTGGTCCGCGGTGCTATTCATAGCACAGCTTTACATGGGGCACTATTTATGGCACAAATTTATATGGGGCACTGTCTATATGGTATAATTTTATATGGGCACTTGCTGTATTATGGCACAATTCACAACGGGTCACTATCCGTATGGCGCTATTTATTGTGGGTTACTGTCTGTATGGCGCTATTTTCTGTAGGACACTTTGAAGGAGGCACTATGTGTATGGCGCTATTATTCATGGAGCACTACTTGTATGGTGCGATTTACTGTGAGCACTTTGGGGGGCACTATGAGTATGGCACCATTTACTGTGAGGCACTATTTTGAACTGCATTCCAGTATTTGGGGCCACTAGGCAGCACAGCAGACACACTATTAGGGGTAACAGCAGTATGGCACTATTAAAGGGTATGATGGGGATATATAAAGATGGTGGGGCTCTGCTGAGATAGCATAGAGCCAAAGATTTCTCCGTGGCAAACTCTGCAGAGATGAGTCGAAACTGGAAGAAATTATCATGATGGTTTGGGTCAAATGGAGAAGACTGGGAAAGCGAACGACTCTAACCAGAGAAGACGTCATCTGCATCTGATCAGTAATTTATTAATTATCCCAGTCTGCAGTGTGGTAATACTCCGTGTAGTATCTGATCGTGTACTGTTTTTCTTATTCAGCAACATTATGGACGTATTACTCAGTCACTGGATGGTGGTGTTATTTAGTAACAATATGCTGGTGTTCAGATACTGTATGCTGGTGTTATTAACCCCTTCCCACATTCGTACAATACTATACGACCATTTTAGCAGTCCTTTCCTACAAATTGGCATAAGGAGCTGTGCACACCAACTGTAGCGGGTGCCTGCTGTAATACACCGTCGACATCCCGCAGCAGTGGCTGAGATCAGAGTTACCTTGGATCCCGGCAGTTTTGTTACTGACATTATTTCAGATCAAAGAATCGCAATTTGAAATCCCCTATTGGAACAAAATAATAAAGTAATTGAAGTTTAAAATATTTAATTTTAAAAAAAGTGTTCACATAAAAAAAAAAAAAACATATGTGGTATAGCCGAAATCGACAATTAGTGCAATTAAGTTATCACATTATTTGAACCGCATGGTACATGGTGTAAAAAAAACCTTCAAAAAACAAAGGCAGAATACATTTTTCTATTCTTCCCACAAATATGATAATAAAAATGAATTAATAATTTATATTTTTACCCCAAAATAATTACATTAAAAAATATGACTCGTCCCACAAAAAACAAGCCCTCATATGGCTACATGGACAAAAAAACATAAAAGTTATGGATCTTGGAATGCGGCAACATAAAAAACATTTTTTTCATGAAATGTTCTTTTATTGTAAAAAAGTAGTAAAGGTGGTTTTACATCGGCAGATATCACCTGTGGTTATCCAATTATAACGAGCGCCGATTGACAATGGGCTTGTCGATAGGCACTCGTTTGCTCCGTTCACAAACAGCAACAATCGTTAAGCATGGTACAAACAATCATTACTATGCATTTGTAAAATGACAGCATCCCATCTCCCTGTTTACACAGGGAGATGTGCTGCAAACTAGCGACCATTTTTTTGACCCCATAAACAATGCAATCTGCCGATTAATGAGCGTTTACACATTCATCAGCTGATCTTTCCCCTGTTTACCCAGGGCCAATGAAAACTCGTTCATCTGACCATTTCATGATTTCAGGTGTGGCGTTTGCATTTGGAAGCGGTTGCTTCGAACCCACAACATGAGGTCAAAGGATCTCTCAGTTCAAGTGAAACAGACCATCCTTAGGCTGAAAAAAATGAAGAAATCCATCAGAGAGATAGCACAAATGTTAGGAGTGGCCAAATCAACAGTTTGGTACGTTCTTGAAAAAAAAGAGCGCACTGGTGATCTCGTGAACTCCAAATGGCATGGACGTCCACGGAAGACAACAGTGAAGGATGATTGCAGAATCCTTTCCATGATTAAGAAAAACCCCTTCACAACATCCGCCCAAGTGAAGAACACTCTCCTGGAAGTAGTTGCATTAGTATCTAAGTCTACCAAAAAGAGAAGACTTCATGAGAGCAAATACAGAGGGTTCACCACAAGGTGCAAACCATTAAACAGCCTCAAAAATAGAAAGGCCAGATTAGACTTTGCCAAACAACATGTAAAGAAGCCAGCCCAGTTCTGGAACAGATTGAAACTAAGATCAACCTGTACCAGAATGATCGGAGGAAGAAAGTATGGAGAAGGCTTGGAACGGCTCATGATCCAAAGCACACCACATCCTCTGTTAAACATGGTGGAGGCAGTGTGATGGTATGGGCATGCATGGCTGCCAAAGGCACTGGGTCGCTTGTGTTTATTGATGATGTGACTGAAGACAGAAGCAGCCGGATTAATTCTGAAGTGTTCGGGGATATAATTTCTGCTCAGATTCAACCAAATGCAGCAAGGTTGATTGGACGTCGCTTCACAGTACAGATGGACAATGACCCAAAACATATTGTGAAAGCAACCCAGGAGTTTTATAAGGCAAAGAAGTGGAATATTCTGCAATGGCCAAGTCAATCACCAGATCTCACCCCGATCGAGCTGCATTTCACTTGCTTAAGACAAAACTTAAAGAGGCTCTGTCACCAGATTTTGCAACCCCTATCTCCTATTGCAGCAGATCGGCGCTGCAATGGAGATAAGAGTAACGTTTTTGTTTTTTTTTAAACTAGCATTTTTGGCCAAGTTATGACCATTTTTATATTTATGTAAATGAGGCTTTCTAAAGTACAACTGGGCGTGTTTACAGTAAAAGTACAACTGGGCGTGTATTGTGTTCGTTACATCGGGGCGTTTTTACTTCTTTTACTAGCTGGGCGTTGTGTATAGAAGTATCATCCACTTCTCTAAACAACGCCCAGCTTCTGGCAGTGCAGACACAGCGTGTTCTCGAGAGATCACGCTGTGACGTCACTCACTTCCTGCCCCAGGTCCTGCATCGTGTCGGACGAGCGAGGACACATCGGCACCAGAGGCTACAGTTGATGCTGCAGCAGCATCAGCGTTTGCAGGTAAGTAGCTACATCGACTTACCTGCAAACGCCGATGCTGCTGCAGAATCAACTGTAGCCTCTGGTGCCGATGTGTCCTCGCTGGTCCGACACGATGCAGGACCTGGGGCAGGAAGTGAGTGACGTCACAGCGTGATCTCTCGAGAACACGCTGTGTGTCTGCACTGCCAGAAGCTGGGCGTTGTTTAGAGAAGTGGATGATACTTCTATACACAACACCCAGCTAGTAATAGAAGTAAAAACGCCCCGATGTAACGAACATAATACACGCCCAGTTGTACTTTTACTGTATACACGCCCAGTTGTACTTTAGAAAGCCTCATTTACATAAATATAAAAATGGTCATAACTTGGCCAAAAATGCTCGTTTTAAAAAAAAACAAAAACTTTACTCTTATCTACATTGCAGCGCCGATCTGCTGCAATAGGAGATAGGGGTTGCAAAATCTGGTGACAGAGCCTCTTTAAGGCAGAAAGACCCAAAGCAAGCAACAACTGTAGACATCTGCAGTAAAGGCCTGGCAAAGCATCACAAACGAGGAAACCCAGTGTTTGGTGATGTCCATGGGTTCCAGACTTCAGGCAGTCATTGCCTGCAAAGGATTCTCTACAAAGTATTAAAAAAAAACATTTTATTTATGGTAATGTTAATTTGTCTAATTACTTTTGAGCCCCTGAAATGAGGAGGCTGTGTAGAAAAAAGGTTGCAATTCCTAAACGTTTCACATGATATTTTTGTTCAACCCCTTGAATTAAACCCGAAAGTCTACACTTCAATTGCATCTCAGTTGTTTCATTTCAAATCCAACGTGGTGGCACGCAGAGCCCAAATGTAAAGGATCTACCTATCACAGCTTCTGTGTCGACACCCGTGGTTACTCACTCTGCACCTGCTCCTAAGTCTGGTCGAGTGACCCCCTTCTTCCACCAATCAGCCTCGGAGGCTGAGGAGTGGGAGAGCCTATCACAGCCTGGCTTGACGGACTATTCTTCTGCTCTGCGTTTTGTACCTCGTCCACTCCTGGTTTGACTCGGCTCGTTCACTATTCTTGTTGCTCAAGGGGTTGCTGTGGGCAACTGCCCCATTTCCCTTAGCTTCTGTGTACCCTTGTCTGTCGTGCACTTAGTGAGCGTAGGGACTGTCGCCCAGTTGTACGCCGTCGCTTAGGACGGGCCGTTGCAAGTAGGCAGGGACTGAGTGGCGGGTAGATTAGGGCTCACCCGTCTGTCTCCCTACCCCGCCACTTCCTGGAGGGGGCTAGGCACCAGGTTACGGTCTTCACGGACCACAAGAATCTGGTTTTCCTAGAATCTACCCGGAGGCTAAACCCGACACAAGCTCGATGGGCGTTATTTTTTACTAGATTCAACTTTTTGGTCACCTATAGGGCTGGGTCTAAAAATATTAAGGCTGATGCACTGTCGCGTAGCTTCATGGCCAGCCCTCCTTCGGAGGAAGATCCTGCTTGTGTTTTGACCCCAGGTATAATCATTTCTTCTGTTGATTCTGACTTAGTCTCCTAAAAAATAGTGTAGTACCGTGTTAGCCAGAGACAATATGAAATGTTAAATACTTTTGTGTCAAAAAAACAAACGTATAATAGGTATGATACCTTTATTGGCTAACCATAAAAGTTCTATATGCAAGCTTTCAGAGCGCAGAGGCTCCTTCTTTGTAAACTGCCTGAAAAAGGAGCCTCTGCGCTCTGAAAGCTTGCATATAGAACTTTTATGGTTAGCCAATAAAGGTATCATACCTATTATACTTTTGTCTTTTTTGACACAAAAGTATTTAACATTTCATATTGACTTAGTCTCCGAAATTGCGGCTGATCAAGGTTCAGCTCCCGGGAACCTTCCTGAGAACAAGCTGTTTGTTCCCCTGTAATTCCGGCTAAGGGTACTCAGGGAAAATCATGACTCTGCACTATCTGGCCATCCAGGCATCCTGGGTACCAATCACCTCATTGCCAGAAACTATTGGTGGCCTGGGTTGCCTAAAGACGTTAAGGCCTACGTCGCCGCTTGTGAAATTTGTGCTTGGTCCAAGGCTCCCAGGTCCCGACCAGCGGGCTTACTATGTTCTTTGCCCATTCCCCAGAGACCTTGGACCCATATCTCCATGGATTTTTTCACCGATCTGCCTCCATCTCAAGGCAAGTCGGTGGTATGGGTGGTAGTGGACCGCTTCAGTAAGATGTGCCACTTTGTGCCCCTCAAGAAACTACCCAATGCTAAGACATTAGCTACCTTGTTTATCAAACACATCCTGCGTCACCATGGGGTTCCTGTCAATATTGTTTCTGACAGAGGGGTACAATTTGTTTCATTGTTTTGGAGAGCCTTCTGTAAAAAGTTGGAGATTGATCTGTCCTTCTCCTCGGCCTTCCATCCTGAAACTAATGGCCAAACTGAGAGGACTAAGCAGTCTCTAGAACAATATTTAAGGTGTTTTATCTCTGACTGTCAATATGATTGGGTCTCCATCATTTCCCTCGCTGAATTTTCCCTAATAAGCGGGTCAGTAACTCGTCAGGGGTCTCCCCCTTTTTCTGTAATTTTGGGTTCAATCCACGGTTCTTCTCCGTTTCACCTGGTGGTTCCAACAATCCTGAGGTAGATGTCGTTCATCGGGAACTGTGCACAGTCTGGGCCCAGGTTCAGAATAATCTAGAGGTGTCCCAGAGCATACAAAAGACCCAGGCAGATAGAAGACGTTCTGCTAACCCCTTGTTTGCAGTCGGGGATCTGATGTAAAACCTAAAGGAAAAAAAAAGAGTACACAGCGCCACATGGTGCAAGATAAACCTGATGGAAAAGGTTGAAAAATGTAAAAGTAGGTGATCGCGCTCACCTTAACAGGTTGTACAATTCAGGTACAACACTGATGTGAGCATGTAAGAAATGAAACAAATAGCTGCTGCTCCCCAATCCAGATGCCGGTATCATGGAAGCGTGGTACCGCAATGTAATAGTAAAATAAGAAAAAATGTATGGATATACAGGGGAGCGCTACTAATAAGTAAACGGGTAACAGTGGTAAATTCCTTGATTTATTAAATATAGGCAACGCGTTTCAACACAGGACATGTGTCTTCGTCAGGCCAAGGAAGAACAAACAGTGCAAAGAGACATCTTAAATAATAAGGGGATCTGATGTGGCTCTCTTCAAGAAATTTGCGCCTTAAAGTCCTGTCCAAAAAATTTGCTCCCAGGTATATAGGGCCGTACAAGGTAATTGTAGTCCTTAACCCTGTCTCCTTCCGACTGGAGTTACCCCCGTCTTTTCGAATACACGACGTGTTTCCTGCCTCCCCGTCCTTGGCTCCCTCGAGGAAACCTCCGCTCCCTGTTCTCACCCCTGAAGGGGTAGAATTCGAGGTGGCCTAGATTGTGGACAGCAGGATGGTCCAAGGCTCTCTCCACTACCTGGTACATTGGAGAGGATACAGGCCTGAGGAGAGGAATTGAGTACCCGCCCGGGATGTTCACGCTGCTGTATTGCTCAGGAGGTTCCATCTTCGGTTCCCCTATAAGCCAGGTCCACCTAGAAAGGGTCCAGTGGCCTCTCATAAAAGGGGGGTACTGTAAAGGATCTGCCTGACACAGCTTCTGTGTCGACGCCCGTGGTTACTCACTCTGCACCTGCTCCTAAGTCTGGTCGAGTGACCCCCTTCTTCCACCAATCAGCCTGGGAGGCTGAGGAGTGGGAGAGCCTATCACAGCCTGGCCAGACGGAGCTAGCTCCCGCCCTCTGTCTATTTAAACCTTCACTTCCTGCTCCTCCTTTGCCTGTGATTCTTTCAAGTCTGTTTCCTGGCTCTGCTGTTGCTGCTTACTACTTGTCTTCTGCTTCATATTGACCCTGGCTTGACTGACTATTCTCCTGCTCTGCGTATTGTACCTCGTCCACTCCTGGTTTGACTCGGCTCGTTCACTATTCTTGTTGCTCAAGGGGTTGCCGTGGGCAACTGCCCCATTTCTCTTAGCTTCTGTGTACCCTTGTCTGTTTGTCTGTCGTGCACTTAGTGAGCGTAGGGACCGTCGCCCAGTTGTACGCCGTCGCTTAGGATGGGCCATTGCAAGTAGGCAGGGACTGAGTGGCGGGTAGATTAGGGCTCACCTGTCTGTCTCCCTACCCCGCCATTACACCAAATCATGAAGATTGTGTCACTGTCCAAATAATTCTGGACGTAACTGTATATGTACCGCAATATGGTGCCACTAAAAATACAACTCATCCTGCAAAAAACAAGACCTCATACAGCTAAGTTGATGGAAAAAGAAAAAAGTTACGGCCATCGAATTGCAGCGTTGCAAAAACAGTAATAATCCTGCGGTCCTAAAGGCAAAAATAGGCTTGGTCCCGATGGGGTTAAGTCATTGTAGGATTGTTTTATCCAGTCATGGTATTGTGGTGCCATCCTGTAACAGTATGGTTATTTTTCAGTCACGCTATGGTGGGGTTATCCAGTCACGGTATGGTGGTATTATCCAGTCACTGTATTGTGGTGTTATCCAGACACTGTATAGCGGTGTTATCCAGTCATAGTATTGTGTTGTTTTTAGTTATGGTATAGTGGTGTTATCTAGTCACAGTATGGTGGTGTAATCCAGTCATAGTATGGTGGAAATATTAAGTAAATGTATTAATTATTATTTGGGAATAGGGCTAATCTACGTGTATATATATTCCAGATTCTGGTGCAGCATAGTTTCCCCTGTATTTCCCAGCACATTACTCTTGTGGAACACAGTGCACACCACTGAACACCTAGGACCTAGCTGTGCGCTAGGCAGCAATGTGTAAATGTCACTGTGAGGTATTTACATTTATTAATCAGATTGTAAGCTCTTGCGAGCAGGGCCCTCACTACTCTAAATTGTGGTGAATGTAATCT
Organism: Rhinoderma darwinii; assembly: GCF_050947455.1. Taxonomy (NCBI): domain Eukaryota; kingdom Metazoa; phylum Chordata; class Amphibia; order Anura; family Rhinodermatidae; genus Rhinoderma; species Rhinoderma darwinii. Next base: position 137,976,478 of record NC_134690.1, read on the forward strand.
TCTTAACAGTCACTGTATTTGTGGGTTATCCATTCCCTTCTGATCCTCAGCTGTGTCATGTCACCAGCAACAGGACTCTCCAAATGCCACAGCGTCTCGTGTGTGGACAGGAAGTTAGTTTCTCCATTCATTCCTATAAGACTCAGATCGAGGCTGTGATAGTAATAAATAGAGAAACTGACTGGTCACATGACATAGCTGAGGACCAGAAGGGAGTGGTAAACTCACAAATACAGCCACCGGTTAGAAGATTACCTTCACCACAATTCACATAATGTGCCTCCCTAATGGACCAGAGAATAAAAAAAATTGTGGGAGTGCTCCTTTAAAGGGTTTTTCCACTACTGGACAACTGTTGACCTATCCACCAGATAGGACATCAGTATACGATTGGTGCATGTCTGAGACCCGGACCCCACACCGATCAGCTGCTCCGGCTGCCTGTGGGCACCGGATGTCATTGCACACTATGCAGTGAATGGAGCCGTAAGCAGTTGGCTCCGTACATTGCATAGCAGCCATGCTGCAGTACTGCAGCTCGGCCGCTATTCCGTGACCAGAGCCACCTGCTGCTGGCATGGAAGTCCGGTGCCAGGAGGCAGCTGGAGCAGCTGATTGGTGCGGGGTTCAGGTGTCGGACCCCCAACGATCATATACTGATGACCTGTCCGGTGGATAGGTTATCAGTTGTCGGGTAGTGGAAAACCCCTTTAATTTGTTTGTTACTCTGTAATGTCTGATTTTGTTTGTACATTTTCCCACTGAAATGTAAATTGCTGAGGAATATGTTGGTGCTATAAATATAAAGATTATTATTATTATCAGTCCGCTGATAATTATTTTAACGGCATGACAATTGATGAATAACAATAAAGATCGTTGATTTTCTCATTTAACACTGACAAATTATCGTTACAATTACTTAGAAACTAGCAAATCATGATAATTGGCAAATGTAAATGGGCCTTTAATGGAGCGCATTTAGGCTTAGTGCCTGTGGCATTGTGAGCTGTAAATACGATCCTGTGACTAGATTCTAGGTGCACTGAAACCTGATTGTTAACCATTGCTGTACATCAGATATCTACCCCCTATGTTATTTTTTTAAGCTGAAAAGTAAACAGGAACTTTTTAAATGATGGAACAATAAAGCAACAGTGTCCAAAATTTCCTAGAGCTGAACAACAACTTTTGTCACATTGAACACTTTTTTACATATGCAATTGTTGAGACAAATACCAAGAAAAGATCTGCCTTCAATTTGGTACAGTGGCCTACTGATGCAGCTTTACCAAGACTGGTGACCTATCCATGATGACCATTACTATGTAGTCCTTGCCAAAGTCATTTTTGTCTCTAATGTATCCTGCTTACCCTGTGTGCCTACGGTAAGAACAGTAAGAAGCCAGCACTGACCTTCCATTCTGCCACTAAGAAGTATTCATTTCACTTCCTAGTAAGAAAGTCTAAGACCTCAACTCTAGAATGTATTTCATATTTAATGAGGCACTTGACATAGATACCCTGATACACTTAGGTGACAATGTGAATGAATGACAGACAAGGTAAAAACAGAACATTCAGACAACGAATACAGATAGCCCCTGCTTCACTCTGAGGTATTATTCCCAAAAGGACTATTGCAAAGCTATTACTGTTAAATTAACCTAATTGCATAATGTAAGTCAATGCATCAAGTTTCAGGCCCTCTCAATATTGATCCAAGTAGTACGTTTTTAATATTAGAAGTTCTGAAATATATTTAAATTAAAAATAATACATAGTGTACTGTAAATTTAATTTAATAAAACATGTAATTTAATAATACAAAAATTAAAAAATAGCTATGGGTTTTCCCGTTTTTTTCAACAAAAGATGCAGCATTTCCTGTTGAGATTTGCTATTTCTTTCAAAATTATAAAATAAGGGCCAATGGATGCCAATAGGCTCCTTTGCACTTTCACACTTCATTTCAGTTGTTGTCAATCTCACAGCACCATAGCTGCATAGATGCATTGGAGATCACTTGTTTTCATACAGTGCATTCGGAAAGTCTTCAAACCCTTTCAAGTTTTTTCACATTTTGTTATGTTGAGGCCTTGTGCTAAAATAAAATAAAAATTTAAGTTTTTCCCTATCATGCTGCACTCAATACCCCATAATAACAAAGTAAAGACAGAATTTTAGACATTTTTGCAAACTTATTAAAAATGAAAAATGAAAATTTCACATGGACATAAGTATTCAGACCCTTTGCTATGACACTTGAAATTTAGCTCTGGGGGTCTCCCAATTCTCTAGATCATCTTTGGAATGTTTCTACAACTTGATTGGTGTCCACCTGTGGTAAATTAATTTGATTGGACGTGATTTGGAAAGATACATTCCTGTCTATATAAGGTCTCACAGCTGACAATGCATAATCAGAGCAAAAACCAAGCCGTGAGGAGGAAAGAACTGCCTGTAGATCTCAGGGACAAGATTGTGTAGAGGCACAGATCTGGAGAAGGGTACAAAAAATTTCTGC